>NW_027650056.1:0-185406 GCF_965287045.1 Carcharhinus amblyrhynchos | reverse complement strand
ATGGTTGAACATGTTTAAATAGATTGACAGGATCCTGGACTTTAACAAGAGAAACATAGGCTCTGACCTGCTCTGGTAGCCACAGTATTTATCTGGCTGGGTCCAGTTCAGTGTCTGGTCAATGGTAAAACCCCAGGATGTTGATAGTGGGGGATTCAGTGATGGGAATTCTGTTGAGTGTTATGGGGAGATGGTTAAATTCTCTCTTGTTGGAGATGGTCAGTGCCTGGCACTTGCCTTATAAGAAGAGTGAGAGGGGATCTCATAGAAAGTTATAAAATTCTAACAGGGTTAGACAGGGTAGATTCAGAAATAATGTCCCCAGTGATGGGGGAGCCCAGAACTCAGGGCCATAGTTTGAGGATAAAGGTAAATCTTTTAGGACTGAGGTGAGGAGAAATTTTTTCACCCAGAAGGTGGTAAATGTGTGGAATTCACTCCCACAGAAAGTAGTGAGGCTAAAACCTTGTGTGATTTCAAGAAGAAATTAGATCTAGCTCTTGGGACTATGGGGGGAAGGGGCAGGGGGGATCAGGATATTGAATTTAATTATCAGCCATGATCAAAATGAATCATGGAACAAGCTCAAAGGCCAAATGGCCCACTCCTGCTTCTAGTTTCTATGTTTCCATCCCAAGCTTGGATATAGTCCAGGTCTTGCTGTATTTGGACATGGACTGTTTCAGTACCTGAGGCGTCATGCACGATCCTGAACATTGTGCAGTCATTGGCGAACATCCCCACTTCCCAAAGGAAGGTCACTGATGAAGCAGCTGAAGGTGCTGAGCCTAGGACACTCACCCTGAGGAAGTCCTGCAGAGATGTCCTGGAGCTGAGATGATTGATCTCCAACCCCCACAGCCATCTTCCTTAGTGTTGGGTACCACTCCAACCAGTGGAGAACTTTCCCCCGATTCTCATTAACTCCAGTTTTGCTCGGGCTCCTTGCTGCCCTGTTTGGTCAGATGCTGCCTTGATGTCAGGGGTAGTCACTCTCACTACTCCAGGGTAAAGCTGCCTGCTTGACTGGACCCCATGAACATCTTAAATCACTCACTCCCTCCACCACAGTGACAGCACTGTGTACTATCTTTTATTTCTATTTATTTAGTGTCATAAGTGGGCTTACATTAACACTGCAATGAAGTTACTGTGAAAACCCCTAGTCGTCACACTCCGGGGCCTGTTCGGGTGCACTGAGGGAGAATTTAGCACGGCCAGTGGACCTAACCAGAGTCTTTCAGACTGTGGGAGGAAACTGGAGCACCCAGGGGAAACCCACTCAGACACGGGGAGAACATGCAGACTCCACACAGTGACCCAAGCTGGGAATTGAATCCGGGCCCTGATGAGGCAGCAGTGCTAACCACTGTGTCACCCCACAACTTGCCAAGGCTTCTTCACTCACTACCAAATTCCCTCCAAGTCACTCACCGTCCTGACTTGGAAAAGTATCGCCATTTCTTCACTGTCGCTGGATCAAAACCCTGAAACTCCCAACCTAACAGCACTGTGGGTGTACCTACACCTCATGGACTGCAGCGATTCAGAAAGGAAGCTCGAGGCTGCTCAGTCTGTGCACTGACAGCAGGTCCAAGCAACAGAGTGATGTCCGTGTAGCAGGAGGCATGGAGCTGAGTGCCTCTGCTGCCTGGAATTGTTACTTCTTTTATGCCTGCATCCTTCCTAATGAACTCAGCAAAGGGTTCTATACAACACACAAAAAGGAAGGAGGAGAGGGGGCAGCTCTACCTGACTTGATTTAATTCAAAAGCTTTCTGATTCCCACCTATTGATTGAGATTGGGCTACTGATGTCTGTGAGTGGGTGGGAAAGTGGAAGTGAGTCCATGAAGAGATCAGCCATGATCTTATTGAACGGCGGAGCAGGCTCGAGGGGCCAGATGGCCGACTCCTGCTCCTAGTTCTGATGTTCTCATGTTCTGTGTAGAGCGGTTGGATCCAATTGCAGATTCCCTTCCAAAACCCATTTTGGAGAGCACATCCGTCATGAAGGTGTGTGATATTCTGTCACCTTCTCCTGGTCTGAGCTGGTGAGACAGGTGTCCACTTGCCTGTCCTGAATGTAGGCAATTGTATAACAACATCAGAACTAGGAGCAGGAGTTGGGCATCAGGCCCCTCGATCCTGCTCCGCCATTCAATAAGATCGTGGCTGATCTTTTCATGGACTCAGCTCCACTTACCCACCCGCTCACCATAACCCTTAATTCCTTTACTGTTCAAAAATTTATCTTTCCCTGAGAAATGCGAGGCTGTCGGAGATCTTCTTGGTGAGAATAGGGCAGGTCTGATCAGGGTGCATCACAGACTCCAAAGCAGACCTGACCCACTTGGCGATGACAGAATGTTACTATCTGTTGCTGATTTAGGGAATGATTCCAATACTGCCTGGTTTAGAAATCAGGAGTTAGGAACAAATTGTTTGGATAGAATTCCAAAGATGTATCTTTGGGCTGGAGTGAGTGAGAGATTGAATCTTTCTCACACTTCTCTGGTTACCAGTACAGGCTGTAGAATATATCCTGGCTGATGTTTCCACACAGCTGGTGAGTAGGCGAGGTTGTATTTGGCTCATTTCCCCCCCTCAGCGTCTGCTCCTCTCACTCCTGTTGGACATGAGGCCTGTTACTCATCCTGAGAGTGTAGATGGAATCAGAGACTGGACACAGCCTCGGAATGTACACTTTAACAGTGTGTAACAGAGCCAGGATCCAGAGCAACATCTCCTGGCTGACTCTAAAACCCATCCACACTCTTCTCTCTAATTGAGATCAGTGGAGTCAGCATTGGAACCCAGACCTGGGACTGTCTGCTCTGTGACTCGAGCCCAGCCGCCACTCGCTAATTAGCAATAACCTCTGCTTTCTAATTAATGAAGACATTACATTGTGTTACAACAAGCTCTCAGAATCTGTGTCTCGATTCAATGCATGAATACTAATTGTTAATGTGCCTGGGACTCTGTCTGCATAGCAACATGAATAAAAGGGAAACTACGTGAGGTTTTGTGAAACTTTGTCCGGAACTGGGAAGTGAGTGAAGCAGAGAATTTAATTTTGTCTACAATGATTAAATTGGTCCTTTCGATAATGTCACTGGTCATCTCATTCAGATAAGCTGAGTGTGGATTCGATTAGTTGGGAGTTGAATAAACAGGTTTCCAATAAGTCCTGGAGAAATATCCTTTGTAAATGAACCAGTAAATAGAATATCCATTATAGACACGTCGAGTTTCTCAAACACTGATAATAAGGACTTGTTTATTCACTAACTGAGCAGAGACTCTGTGTGTCTGCTCTTCCCGCACTCCCGAGGAGAATCCCATGCTCCCGACACACGACCCTTTTTATCGAGTGTCTTCACCTGATCTAAATCTTTCCCAATTAGTTGGAACAACCATCGCAGACATCAGAGCAGCTTTCTCCAAGGTCGACCCACAGAAAGTGAGTGGTCCGGATGGGTTACCCAGACAAGCACTCAGATCCTGCGCTGACAGAGATATTCACAGGTATCTTCAACCTCTCTTTATATCATCCTGAGGTTATAGAATCCCTATAGTACAGAAGGAGGTGATTCAGCCCATCAAATCCATACCAACCACAATTCCACCCAGTCTCTATTCCCATAATCCCACACATTTACCCTGCTAACCCCTCCCCCGATACTAGGGTCAATTTAGCATGGCCAATCAACCTAACCCACACATCTTTGAACTGCGGAAACCAGAGCACCCAGAAGAAACCCATGCAGACACGGGGAGAACGTGCAAACTCCATACACTCAGTGACCCGAGGCCGGAATTGAACCTGGGTCCCTGGCGTTGTGAGGCAGCAGTGTTAACCACTGTGCCACACTATCTGCTTAAAGATGATGACCATCATCCTATTACCAAAGAAAAACCAAGCAGCATTGGCTGGTGACTCTGACATCCATCAATGTGAAGTGCTTTGAAAGATTAGTCATGGCACAAATCAATTCCAGCTCCTGGATCCACTACAGTTCACCTACTGCCACAACAGGTCCACAGCAGATGCCGACTCCCTGGCCTTGCACTCAACCCTGGAACACCGAGATCAGTGATCTCCAAACTCCAATCCGGATACAGCCCGCAGGCTGTGGTTTGGAGACCCCTGACCGAGATAACAAGGACACCTATGTCAGACTCCTATTTATCGACTGCAGCTCAGCCTTCATCACCATTATTCCCAAAACTCATCTCCAAACTCCGTGGCCTGGGCCTCGGCTCCTCCCCCTGCGACTGGATCCTGAATTTCCTAACACACAGACCACAATCAGTAAGGATGGGCAACAATACCTCCTCCACAATCATCCTCAACACCGGTGCCCCACAAGGCTGTGTTCTCAGCCCCCAACTATACTCCTTATACACCAATGACTGTGCGGCCAAATTCCCCTCCAATTTGCTTTTCAAGTTTGCTGATGACACCACCATAGCGAGTCGGATCTCAAACAGTGATGAGACAGAGTACAGGAATGAGACAGAGAATCTGGTGAACTGGTGCGGCAACAATAATCTCTCCCTCAATGTCAACAAAGCGAGGGAGATAGTCATCGACTTCAGGAAATGTAAATGTGAACATGCCCCTGTCTACATCAATGGGGACGAAGTAGAAATAGTTGAAAGCTTCGAGTTTTTAGGTGTCCAGATCACTGACAACCTGTCCTGGTCCCCCCCATGCTGACATTATAGTTAAGAAAGCCCATCAACACCTCTACTTTCTCAGGAGGTAAAGGAAATTTGGCATGTCAGCTATGACTCTCACCAACTTTAATAGATGCCCCATAGAAAGCATTCTTTCTGGTTGTATCATGGCTCGGTATGGGTTCCTGCTCTGCCCAAGACCACAAGAAACTACAAAGGGTCATGAACAAAGCCCAATCCATCACACAAACCAGCTTCCTATCCGCTGACTCTGTCTACACTTTCCGCTGTGCACTAGATTAAGGGTGAGCCAATTCAGGGACAATTTATTGACACCAATCAGCCTAAAAAGCACGTTTTTGGGATATGGGAGGAAATCTCGTGTTTGGTTTGATCATAAGAACATAAGAAATAGGAGCAGGAGTAGGCCATCCAGCCCTTCGAGCCTGCCCCGCCATTCAATAAGATCATGGCTGATCTGTCGCTGCTCAGTTCCACTTTCCTGCCCTCTCCCCATAACCCTTAATCCCCTCTCTTATCAAAAACCCATCAACCCGCGTCTTAAAAATATTTAGCGAGGCAGCCTCCACCACTTCAACGGGCAGAGAATTCCAGAGATTCACCACCCTTTGAGTGAAGAAGTTCCTCCTCAACTCCCTTCTAAACCGCCCCCCCTTTATCTTGAGGCTGTGCCCCCTAGTCCTACTGTCTTTTTTGAGCAGGAAGAGTCTTTCCACCTCTATCCTATCCATCCCATTCATCATCTTATACGTCTCAATGAGATCTCCCCTCATTCTTCTAAACTCTAACGAGTACAAGCCCAGTTTATTCAGCCTCTCCTCATAGCTCAACCCCCTCAACTCCGGTATCAGCCTAGTAAACCTCCTCTGCACTCCCTCCAAGGCCAAAATATCTTTGCGCAGGTGTGGCGCCCAAAAATGCACACAGTACTCCAGCTGCGGCCTCACCAATGCCCTATACAGCTGCAGCAAGACCTCCCTACTTTTATATTCAATCCCCCTCGCTATGAAGGCCAGCATCCCATTCGCCTTCCTGACCACCTGCTGCACCTGCAGGCTGGGTTTTTGCGACTCATGCACAAGGACCCCGAGGTCCCTCTGCACCGTCGCCTGCTGCAGTTTTTCGCCCCGTAAGTAATAGTCCTTCCTACCATTATTCCTACCAAAGTGGACCACCTCGCACTTGCCAACATTAAATTCCATTTGCCATTTCCTGGCCCATTCGCCCAGCCTATCTAGATCCTTCTGCAGACTCTCCACACCCCTCCGCGCAATTTGCTGTTCCCCCAATCTTGGTGTCATCAGCAAATTTCGACACCCTACACTCGGTTCCCTCCTCCAGATCATCTATATAAATGGTAAAAAGCTGAGGCCCCAGCACCGACCCCTGGGGCACTCCACTCGTCACCATCCGCCAATCCGAATAGCAGTCCTAGGCCGTGTGTGTGTGTGTGTGTGTGTGTGTGTGTGTGTGTGTGTGTGTGTGTGTGTTGTGTGTGTGTGTGCGCGTGCATGTGTAGTTACGCTGATGGTGCTGTAGTCTTCCTCGGGTTAGTGTTCTCAGTGTGAATCACCTGGAACATTCCATCATTTTGCTTGGTGGTGCAGGGCTCACTGTGTGGGTCTCGGGAGGGGGGTCTGTGCAGGACTCACCGTGTGGGTCTTGGGGGGGGTCTGTGCAGGGCTCACCGTGTGGGTCTCTGGGGGGGTCTGTGCAGGGCTCACCGTGTGGGTCTCTTGGGGGGGGGGGGTCTGTGCAGGGCTCACCGTGTGGGTCTCTTGGCGGGGGGGGGGGGGGGGGTCTGTGCAGGGCTCACCGTGTGGGTCTCTTGGGGGGGGGGGGGGGGGTCTGTGCAGGGCTCACCGTGTGGGTCTCTGGGGGGGGGGTCTGTGCAGGACTCACCGTGTGGGTCTTGGGGGGGGTCTGTGCAGGGCTCACCGTGTGGGTCTCTGGGGGGTCTGTGCAGGGCTCACCGTGTGGGTCTCTGGGGGGGTCTGTGCAGGGCTCACCGTGTGGGTCTCTGGGGGGGTCTGTGCAGGGCTCACCGTGTGGGTCTCTGGGGGGGTCTGTGCAGGGCTCACCGTGTGGGTCTCTGGGGGGAGGGGGGAGCGGGATCTGTGCAGGGCTCACCGTGTGGGTCTCTGGGTGGGGGGGGATCTGTGCAGGGCTCACCGTGTGGGTCTCTGGGTGGGGGGGATCTGTGCAGGGCTCACCGTGTGGGTCTCTGGGCGGGGGGGGATCTGTGCAGGGCTCACCGTGTGGGTCTCTGGGCGGGGGGGGGGATCTGTGCAGGGCTCACCGTGTGGGTCTTGGGGGGGGGCGGGATCTGTGCAGGGCTCACCGTGTGGGTCTCTGGGCGGGGGGGGGATCTGTGCAGGGCTCACCGTGTGGGTCTCTTGGGGGGGGGGGGGTCTGTGCAGGGCTCACCGTGTGGGTCTCTGGGGGGAGGGGGGGGCGGGATCTGTGCAGGGCTCACCGTGTGGGTCTCTGGAGGAGGGTCTGTGTCATGAACCAAAATGTTGCACCATCTGTTGATGGAGAAATGTCTTGAGTTTGATGGTGACTGTGGGACTTGTCGTGTTTGGCAGGTGTTCAAACCACTCGAAACAGGATTCAGCAAAAGCTAAATATTATTTACCGTTCCATTCGAAGATATTAGCTGTGAGTGACCAGGGGAGGGCCAGGACCTCCCGTAAACACAACTGTTCCTTTGTCTGATGTAGTTTGAGTGCATTGTACGGTGCACATCTGGAGATTTCCCTCTACATGTGGGTGTAGATGGAGGGTCAGGACAGTGATTCTGTATCTGGTGCTTTCTACCTGGGTTGCTCCTGGTGAAGTTGTTGTGTGTCATAACTCTGAAGAGCAGTATCGGTGACAAATCGCTGGTTACCCAGCGTCAGCCTGTTGGTGATACTGAATTATCAAGTCTCATGTGGTTTACACCGGGCAGTTTACCAATGAGTCACAGTTGAAGAGGTCTCTGTACTCTCTCATTTCTGGGGCCTGGTGTTGTAAAGGATGAAGCTCTGGACCAAGCTGGATGAGTCCCAGTGTGATGATGTCCCAAAGTCCTAGCAGTGGCCTCATGTCTGGTCAATTCTCTGGAACTTGGAGCTACCCTGTGTGCAGTGGGGAGCAGCCACACATTCAGTGTTGATGGTTTGTCCATCATAGGCCACAAGGTCCACCTGGTTACTGGGGTCCATTGCTGACTGGGAATCTAGTTCCTGTAGCATTCAGCTGGATAATATGTTACACTTTGCTCAACGTCAATCTTTACCTTCAGTTTTGTGTTACTGAAAACCAAGTTGAGAGTAGTGAAGATTTCACCCTTTTCTGTGACAGTGTTGACACTCACACAATAAAAGTGTTGTTGGAGGCTCAGTGATTTCTCTGCTTTAACTGAGTCCAGGTTCATTCACTTTGCAGACACTCCTACCCATTGTGGGCTGACCGGCTGCCAGGTGGCTGGGTGGGATACAACATTCGTCACCAAGAATGACTCAGTCGTAGCACTAACGATTGACAAAACTGAATCCGTAAGGACACAACTGCTCAATTGGGGAGGCGGGGGAGGGGGGTAGGTACACACAGAGGTAAAAACCAACCTGACCTCATCCTCACCAATTTACTTGCTCTACATTCACCTGTCCTTCGTGTTATTGACAGGAGCAACCACTGCACAGACCTTGTGGAGACAAAGTCCTGTCTTCACATTGAGGATATCCTCCATCAATCTAGTGTGTCACCTTGCTAAACAAGACAGACTTCAAACAGATCCAGCAGCTCAAAACTGGATATTTATGGCGATGCTGTGGGCTATTAGCAGCAGCAGAATTGTTCTCCAGCACAATCTGTAACCTCTTGACCCAGTATATCTCCCACTCCACCATTAGCACCAATCCAGGAATCAGCTCTGGTTCAATGCAGAGTGCAGAAGGACATGCCAGGAGCAGCACCAGGCAAACCTGGAAATGAGGTGCCAACCTGGTGAAGCAAAACACAGGACAGTTTACATCCAAACAGCAAAAGCAGCAAGTGATAGATAGAAGCGCTATCAAGCAGCACTCACTCAGCAATAACCTGCTCATGGGAACTCCGTGTGGCTTCTGCCAGGGTCACTCAACCTCAGACCTTAGTTCCAACATCTCCTCTTGACATTTAATCCCATTACCATCACTGAATCCACCACTTTCAACATTCTGGGGGTTACCATTGACCAGGAACTGAGCTGGACCCAGCCACATTAATACTGTAGCTACCAGAGCAGATCAAAGGCTAGAAATCCTATGGAGAGTAACTCATTCACTGACTCCCCAAAGTCTAACCACCATCTACAAGGCACAGGTCAGGAGTTGATGGAATACTCCCCACTTTCCTGGGTGAGTGCAGCTCCAACAACACAAACTCGACACCATCCAGGACTAAGCAGCCCCGTTTGATTGGCACCTCATCCACAAACATTCACTCCCTCCATCACTGACGCACAGTGGCCGCCGGTGTGTACCATCTACAGGATGCACTCCAGTGACTCACCGAGTCTCCAAACCCACAACCTCTACCCAGAAGGCCAAGAGCAGCAGATACCTGGGAATACCACGGCCTGGAGGTTCCCCTCCGAGTCACTCACCATCCTGACTTGGAATATATCACTGTCGCTGGGTTAAAATCCTGGAACAGTCTCCCTAACAACACTGTGGGTGTACCAACTGGACTGCGGCAACTTAAGAAAGCAGCTCATCACCACTTTCTGAAGGAGCAATTAGTGAAAGGCAAAACATGCTGGCCTAGCCAACAATGCCCACAGCCAAAGAATAGAAAAGGAAATGTGCAACTTTCTTAATTCTGGCCCCTTTAAACATCGCTGGTTTTAGTTGCTGGGCCATCATTGGCCGTGACTCCAGCTCCTGGAACATCTTTAACCCTCGCCGCTGCTTTCCTCATTTAAGACACTCCTTAAAATCCAACTTTTCAACCAAAGTTTGACCCGTTTCCTTATTCTGTTCAGTGGCAAGTTCTGTTTGTTAATGCTCCCGTGAAGTGTCTTGGGATGTTTTGCTTAACAATATATAAATAAATTATATTTATCTGAAGATTAAAGGATATGAAGGGAGTCGAGAACCAGGGGTCACAGTTTGAGGATTCAGGGTAGACCATTTAGGGCGGCAGTGAGGAGACATTTCTTCACTCGGAATGGTGAGCCTGTGGGATTCATTCCCACAGGAAGCAGTTGATGCCAAAACATTGGATAGAGCACTTGGGGTGAATGGGATTAAAGGTTATGGGGAGAAAGCAGGATTAGGCTGTTGAGTTGGAAGATCAGCCATGAATGGTGGAGCAGATGAAGGGCTGAATGGCCTCCTCCTATCTTCTATGTAAAAGCTACTTTCTGAGGTTGTTGTGGGTCTCTGCTGCTCCCTGGTGGCTAACAGTACCTATTACCATTTAGCCAATGCATCCCAAAGCTCATTCCCTGTGGAAAGGTCCTTCTTCCAACCCCTAACACTCTGGTACCTCAGTCACCGCTGGAATGAGCGCCGAGGCAGATCACAGACACAGATCAACATGGTGGGCAGCACGCTATCACCAATCCCTGGCATCAATCTCAAACAATCTCCCTCATGGCAACTGAGAAAGATACAGTGAAGAACAAACTTCCTCCTACACTAACCGCCTCCCCGCCTCCCCCCCCCCCCCCCCCCCCCCCCCCCCCCCACCCCCCCCCCACACACACACACACACACACATATATGGGACAAACACTTCTAATACTGTCAGAATAAATGCCACTTCACACTCCTGGTTTCCCTGCAGTAACAGCCCCCTTCCCCTCCCCACCCCTCCCAAAGACAAAGTGCCCTTACTGAATCATTCTGAGCAGAATGGGGAGGCCATTTGGAATCTAATACTTGCAGAAATCTAACTCAGCTTTGTAACCATGGCAGGCTGTAGCTGATAGTTCCAGAGCTTTTCCCATTTGTTGGTGTGAGGATGTGGTGAGTGAAATGACTCTGTTTTGGAACAGCCCCTTCCTGATCATCCCCAGAAAGGAAGTTCTTCACCTTCTCCTCACAGAGCAGCACACCGGCTGTTTTAACAATCACCAATCCCAGACTCAATATTTAATAGGGTTCAGCTTACTGCAGCAAGGAGTGTGAGGTGGTATTTATTCTGAGACAGCGTTGGAAGTGTTTGTCCCCTAGGTAGGAGGAAGTTACTTTTGCTTTACTGCATCTTTCTCAGTTACTCTGAAGGAGATTGCTTAAGATTGAATACCTGACCTGTGCTACTGGCTTTACTTCTCAGAGAAAACTGGTGCAATACGGCAAATCTAGGACTGAATGGGACTTCAGCCCAGATTCCCTGCTTGTGATCCAGGGCAGGGCAGTAACTCTGGAACTTCCTCCAGCCTCACAAACCTCCAAAATCTCTACACTCCGCCTATTCTGGCCTCTTGCACAATCCAGACTTCTGCTGCTCCATCTCACTCTGTGGGTACTCCTTCCAACCCATTTTGATCAAATTGTCTAAATAACTTCTTTAAGGTTCAGAGTCATTAACTAGAGGCTGGGTTATTAAGCATGTTGAAGGCTAAAATAAACCGATTTTTAATCAGTAAGGAAATCGAGGGTTATGGGGATAAGGTAGGAAAGTGGAGGTGAAGAATTTCAGATCAGTCTGAATGGTGGAGCAGACTCGATGGGCTGAATGGCTGCCTTCTAATCCTACATCTTAAGGGTCAAAGTTTGTTTGCTCCTGTGAAACCCCCTTGACTATTTACTACAATGACGGCACTTTCTAAACACATGTTGGGGTGCAGAGGGTGTAGTATCTATCATGCTTCACCCAGAGTGTTACAGAAAGGAATATCTGACTAATTGGAATTATTCACAGATGGGAACAAGTGATTTATTTTTTCCTTGTCAGCATCTGAATCAGGTGAGACAAATTGACAATGGATAGTCAGAGGCTTTTTCCCACAGCTGAAATGATCACTACAAGAGGACACAGGTTTGAGGTGCTGGGGAGTAGGTACAGAGGAGATGTGGGGGTAGGTTTATCACTCAGTGGTGGGCGAGTGGAATGGGCTGCCGGCAACAGTGGTGGAGGCGGATTCGATAGGCTCTTTAAGAGACTTTTAGATAAGTACATGGAACTTAGGGTTATAGGTAAGCCTAGTAATCTCTAAGGTAGGGACATGTTCAGCACAACTTTGTGGGCCGAAGGGCCTGTATTGTGCTGTAGTTTTTCTTGGCAATGTTTCAAACAACAGTTTATATCCAGAACAGAAACTTCTATATAGACGTACAGAATCCCTACAGTGCAGGAGGTGGCCATTTGGCCCATTGAGTCTGCATTGACCACAATCCCACCCAGGCCCCATCCCCATAATCTCACGTTTACCCTGCTAATCCCCAACACTCCGATCAATTTAGTGTGGCCAATCCACCTAACCCGCACATCTTTGGACTGTGGGAGGAAACCCACATGCACATGGAGAGAATGTGCAAACTCCGCACAGACTGTGACCTGAGGCTGGAATTGAACCTGAGTCCCTGACGCTCTGAGGCAGCAGTGTTGACCACTGTGCCGTCCTCTCATATCAAGGCAAAACACTGCAGATGCTGGAGTCTGAAACAAAACAGAAAATGCTGGAAAATCTCAGCAGGTCTGATCTGTGGAGAGTAGAACCAATGTTTTGAATCTAGTTGATCCTGCGTCAGAGTAAGAAGCAAAGAAAATCAAACAAGATTTATACAACTGAGGTGGGAGCAGCTGTAATAGGACAATGGAAATGTAAATAGTGATGATGAATGCTGAGCAAGGTGCTACAAGTGAAACTTTTCTTCATTCAATCACAGGCAGGCTGGGATGTCATTAATTCCACACTGGTACTTCGGAGATATCTTCCTTTTTCCCCAGTAGAGGACGTTCCCCAATGTGGCTGATAGGACCCTGGACCATGTGAGTTTTCATTTACTCTCTCCCCATTCTCCTCTCATCCATCCCTTCCATGCCTCAAACCTGGATCTACAGGAACCTCTGTTAATTGCAGCATCTTTAATGCAGTAAAGGGGCAGATTGGATTACAGATGTGTAATCAGACAGGTAAAGACCAGCCAAGTAACAGCAACGATGGTCAGATTGCTGCTGCACTCAAAACTTCCAACTCAAAGCTGCTGCGGAAACATTGCAGCGTTTGAGGGTCATGGTCACTGTTTGGAAATATTGGAAAAGCTAAGATGTTTGTAAGTGATTGTAAAGATAGTGCTACACAAAATACTGGCTTGTGCAAAATAAACCATCCGGTTATCAACAGGAGTTAATTCAGACTGACCAACAGAAACTGGAGACACAGTTGGCCAACGTGCCACTGGTTCACTCTTCAATGTCAGCATCTTACCCACGTTTAACTAAACATCATCCCTTTGGAGAAAACGGCATCAACCAGGTTTCCTGGTCTAAGAGGAACAGGCACAAAGGTGCTGCAGATTAGTAAAGGATCATGAAGCAGCTCAACTGGAGTGGGTGCCAAGAGAATGTTTTCCCACATAGGAGGGTCTAGCATCAGGGGCACAGTTTCAGCGTAATGAGTTGCTGTTTAAGATGGAGGTAATGATATTTTTCTCTCAGCGCATGGTTAACCTTTGGAATTCTCTCTCCCAGACAGCAGCGGAGGCTGGGTCATTGAATCTATTCAAGGCCGAGTGAGATAGACAAGAGGTCATGATCATATCAACCATGATTCTACTGAATGGTGTAGCAGGCTCAAAGGGCCAAATGGCCTCCTCCTGCTCTTGCTTCTTACGATCTTATGCAATTTCTATTAATGAAGTAGCATGAAGCCGTGTACATAATTTCTCTGCTTTAATCACATTACTCAATGATTTACACACACACAGATTTCTAGTTATATATTCAAAACCAATGATTGTAGTAAAAACAGTTCCTAACTGGTCATGTTCTACTAAAGATGGCTTGTTTTGGTCTCAATGGGATCCTCTGATTTTGTACTTTTGGAAAAAGGAGGAAGGGGAGAAGGAGAAGATTTGGGAAGAGAGACACAAACGAGAGGAATGGGTGAACAGTTGAGGAACCAAGTCAAATACTCCTGTTCTTCCGCTTCTCAAATCTGAGAGATATCTAACACAGGCTTAGAATTTTGTGAACTATTTTATAAGGGTACATATGATAAATAACACATTTCCATTCCGTGATTTGGCAGCTGCACAAACAATTAGAAATGGTGGGACTAAAACTGGATAAATACTGTTGGGTATAAACTGCAGGGTTCCAAGCACAGACACTCTCAGACATATTGTCCCATTTCTGTAAAGACAGCAACAGAGACGGTCTCTACATAAACTTTGTTTCACTCCAGCTGAAGGAGTGCGAATGACAGAGTTGGACAGCGTGCGAGGGGCAGCATCACACTTGGAATCTAAAGAGTTGTTGGATTTTAACAGCTGCTGCATGTGCTGGGGGATCACACATTCTGCATCACCCCCCCCAACAGGAACAGTGGCATTAGGAGATGTGTGAGCAGTGACACACCAAGAGCTCCATACCCACCTTGGCAGAACGGGAAGTGGAGAGTCAAAACACACAGCACACAGATATCCCCAACGAGATATCGGCAGAATACTCGCCTCGTTTAAAGAGCAGAGATTCTGCCGTTTCCACACATCACCTGAGGCACAAACATTCAAATATATAGCAAAGGAAAGAATCTGGGTGGGTCACAGGTACGAGTACATCTCGTGCCTCACGGTAAGCGGGGAAACTTTTCATTGAAATAGACAGTGTGTGGCCTGTGCCTGCTGCCTCTGAAACGTGTAACGTGAAACTGGAAACGACAGGCTGATCGGGGTGGGGGTAGGGGTTCACCGCGTGTAAGCACCAGGCCCAGCAGGGAGAGGCTGCAAACCAGAGAGGACAGGGGTGGGGTGGGGAGCTCAGTAGAAAACACCAACAGATACAAACTGTTTCAGGTGTCCTTAAACCTCACAGAAGTGACCAGCTCCTCAATGTATGCTGTGTGTTCCATCAGAGCTCCTGTACACTCAGCATTGTTCACTCTGCATTCCTCTGTGCTGACCATCTCAGACTGACCAAGTGGTCCATGCTCCAGTTCCACAAGCTGGTTAAGGTGGACGAAGGTGTGGGATAGATTGATACAAATCATTGTGAAAGTGGCTGGGACAGAGAGTCAACAGGAAGCATGCAGTTTATGAAGGGCAAGTTAACAGGTAACACTCACTGTGAACTTTTTGCAACAACAGTACTGGTCTAATGTAATCCACTGATGTATTAGGGTATCCACTAAAGGTTTAGGGTTTTATGTTGGGAGGGCGGGCTGCAGACTGAGCTAACTCATTCACAGGTTCTGCTGATGAATCCTGCCAATAGATGAGGGAGCTGTTGGAGGCAGCCCTACCATTCCAGGGAAAGGTGGTAAGGGTCTTCCTCCTGTGGAAAGTCAAATGGGAAACATTCCAACTATTCATTTTGGCAAATTGGGATCACTTCCCATCTCTGCTTTCACACAGCCATCCCAGCGTTCCTTAGTAGAAAATGACCGTTTTGCATTTTAACGTTGCATAAGGTACAAAAACACAGTATTCAAAGTAAAAAAACTTGACAGACATTTCAAGGGGCAAAAAAATACATTTTTTGTTTCCTCTCCAAGGTATTTTAGGCAATTTCTTCATCCTTAACCTGCTAACAGTCAAACATTGAACAGTGCCCACTGACAGAAGGATCAGAAAGCAGTGAAACAGAGAGTGGCAGAAGACAATGTTTAAACAAAATCCCAGTTTGATCCATGAATAAAAGCAGCTGGAAATAAAAGTTAGAAAAGTAACATGTTTTGTAGAAGGCAGCATCCTCATACATTCACTCTTTACAGTAAGATGTAAGAAAGCATTCTAAAAGTGACTGCCACTGATAGCAAGTTGATTATGTGACCTGCATACTCCAGCAGTGATAATTATATAAAGTGCTTGTTAATCAATAAAGCTTTGGAAGTTAGTTATACAAGGCAACAGAGGATTCAGTGACAGTGTGAGTCGATATTTGCTTTAACAGTGTTCTGATTGCTGTGATAGGCACAGTCAACCCAGTGACCCAGGAGAAGACACAACATCACAGGTCAGGCTCGTGCATTCCTGGTCCCACCTGAACCCGGGGTGAATCCAGACCCAGAGGCTGACACAAGCTGTAAGGATTGCCTACCTCACAAACCCAACGTGGAGCTGGGGTTTCTGTGTCCCCTGGCTGGAGTTAAAAGGCAAGCAACATGCTGGGGGTGGAGATGGAATCAAGGAACACAGTCAGGTGGGTTTGCATTAGAAAATCTTCAAACATCTTATACTGAGAGGTGGGCCCAGGATTAACTGCACTGCCCGCATAACCCCTCACCCTCTTCCCCCTAACACTGGGCAGTAAAAGGTTCTGTTTCTAAGGTAGGTTAGTAGTTAGATCATGTGGATGGTAGCATTGCCAATCCTCCAGGGTATCTACCGAGTCCTCCTGGATATCCAGTGAGCAGACACGGGCATCCTGGAGTTAACACAGGATACTTATGGAAAACTAATTTTGAATTTCTGCACCAAGGTCAAACATTGAAGAAAATTCTTCAACAACCTCTAGGACTCAAATTTTTGGTCTGCCTGTGTGTGTGCGCTTGTGTATATGTGTGCATGCATCAGTGACCAGAGAGAGAGACATTGACCCAATCGCTGGTCTCAAGAGTCCTAATGAGGCTGTCTGGGTGATGCACAGAGGTGAAGAGGGTGTTGGCATCGTACTGAACGCAGTATCTAACATGTCTGGTCACGGTTACTGGGCTGGTTTCGGGGGATTGAGTGGTGCCAGCTTTCTCATCTTGAAGTAAGACACCAACTGCTTGGGCACCTCAGCCAGGACAGACTGGGCCAGAGCTTCCTTGGGGGCCTGAGAAAGAATGTGGAAAGAGAAAGGAGAAATGAAAATTAGCATGACCATCGATAGGAAGACTTGACTTCACATCAGTGTCCCCACAATCTCACAACAGACACAGTCCCGATTAGAGATATTCCACAAGTCTGCTAGGACAAGAATCATGAATGTAAAACAATCGCTAATGGAAAAAGTAAGAAATTACGTTAGATAAAACAGTGTGGAGTGGAAATGCATGCATTTCACAGGATTACAATGGTTGGTGCAAACTCCACACAGACATTACCCAAGGTCAGAATCGAACCTGGGTCCCTGGTGCTGTAAGGCAGTGGTGCTAAACACTAAATACTCCACTCATGTAGTGGATGGGTAAATATTGCACAGGACACTGGGGATAACTCCCCAGGACACAGGAACAAGATAGATTAAAAAGTACAGAGACCACCATTTGGCCCACTGTGTCTATACTGGCCCAAACCAGTCAGACAGCCACATTCCACTTTGCAGCTTGTACTGTTTCAGCACTTACATTTCCAAGTGCTGCTGCGCTCTGCCATCCTTTCAGGCAGCGGGTTCCAAACTCCCACCACCCTCCTGTTATTCCTCAACTCCCCTCTGATCCCTATACCAATCAGCTGATATCTACACCCCCGATGATCGGCCTTCCCACTGAGGGGGATAGGATGAATAGATAGGGCCTAGCTCAACGTGCCAAGTGTCAGTCTGTATCTTGGAATGGAACCTGGAATCACAACTCCACTGACACACTGAGTGAAGGTATTTGGTTAAATTATTAGAGATTCCCCAGAGGCGGGCTGTAACTCTGCCAATGCTCTAAACTCCAGGCTGTCGTACTTACATTTTGAAACTGTCGGAAGGGCACAAACTGCACAATGTCCCTGACAACTGGCTCTCCAGCCAGTGACTTCAGGACCCCATCATCACCATCAAGAAACTCCATGGCTTTGAAATCTGCGCTGCCCACACCAACAATGATGATGGACATGGGCAACTTTGAGGCTTCTACAATGGCGTTCCTGGTCTGATCCAGATCAGTGATCTCCCCGTCAGTGATAATTAACAAAACGTAATATTGCTGTAGGGGAAGAAATCAGAAACAGCCCACCATTATTAACATTACATGCACAGAAAGATCCCACAAATCTGACTCTCGTTTCACTAGGGGATAGCTTTTACGAGGATGGAGGAAAGTTTGGTGGTGGTGGGGGTGTCAGTTTCACAGGTGAACACCCTCCAGTCCTTCATTCCAAGCAGGCTGTTCAACAACTGAGTGTTGTGCAACTATTCAACTGTGGAGGCCATCACATCCTGTCATTTCTGCTGTACACCCCCAGAGACGTCCTTGCAATGGGTTGAGGGGTGGAGCATTGTTGGTGAGGCTCACCTCACCCCAGCCTCCTCACCCTGGATCCCTCCCACTAACTGCAGGCCATTCCCACTGGAGGTAATGGCACCATCCCAGCACAGAACTCAGTTATTGTCTCGGAATGACGCAGGTCCCTGCTGGCCTGTGGACAAGCCCAATCCATTAATCAAAACCTAGACCTCCCCTTTATGACTGATCTACTGGTCAAGCGGATCACTGCAGCAACCTGCCAAGGCTCCTTCAACAGCACCTCCCAAAGACAAGCTCAGGAACTCTGCTACTTAGAAGAACAAAGGGTAGCAGAGACATGAGAACACCACCACCTCCGAGTCATGCAGGACTGGAGTCACCTACAGACCAGCTGAGGATGGGCCACACATGTTGGCCCAGCCAGCAACACCCACACCCCGAAAACTTAATAGGGTTTCAATCCAACATGTTTCAAAATTGTCAGTCACCGCAGTCCCTTATCAGGCACAATCAGGTTAGAGAAATATCTCCAAGACAACAAGTATCTCTCCTCACAATAAAACTGAGTGCCTCGACAAACATTCGACACCGGGGCGGGTGGGGGGGGAGCCCCAGCCTCTCTGCATCTTCAGTTGCTGTTTATTCATGTGTATTGAGGATAAATGAGCAATGCTGGTTTTGTCAGTGATGCTCATATCCCAGGAATGAATCAAAATAACTTCCAAAAAGAGAATAGGATTTATGATTGAATCTGCTTCCATCACCCAAACAGCACATTCTAGATCACAACAACTTACCGGGGAACCTCATCTACCCTCCGCACCAATAACATTCAATCTGCTGTCCTCTGGTTACTGACCCTCGTGTCAGAGTGTCTCTCTCTTATTTACTCAGGATTTTGAGCAACTCGATCAAATCGCTCTCTCATCATCAATACTTAGATGACCAATCCCAGCCCTTCATTGTAAAGCAGGCAGGTTATGTGGAGAGCGCTTTCTCTGCACAGATCTGGCATTGCCCCTCACTACCCGCTGTGTGCCTTGCTCTCGGTACTTACCCCGGCAGTCGCTTGCTGAGCGGAAGCTGCAGCAAATCGGGACACGTGAGTAATAATGGGGGAGAAGTTGGTCGGTCCGTAGAGCTTCACGTTGACAATGGCATTGCGGTACGCATCAATAATACCCTGCACCCCTGTTAATACAGAGAGACAGCATTGTTCATCCAACTCAAATAGCACAGCACAAAGGTCAAATCCAACGTTTGAGTCAAAACTAACAAATGATATAAAAACAGATAGCAAGAGCTTTTTCCAAATATATAAAAAAGGACGAGAGAGGCCAAAGCGCAAACAGTTCCCTTCGAGAATGAGACTGGAGAAATAATAATGGGGAACCAGGAAATGACAGAGGAATTAAACAAATACTTTGCGTCAATCTTCACCATGGAAGACAAATAATATTCCAAAAATACTAACTGATCAAGGGGCAAAAGAGTCCATTATAAAGGATGTAATAGCTGAACATTTAGAAATACACAGTATTATCAAGCAGAGTTAGCATGGGTCATGGTGTGAAAATCAGGCCTGACAAAGCTATTGGAATTCTTTGAGGTGGTAACAATCAGAATAAAGGGGAACTTGTAGATGTAACATGCTTGGATTTCCAAAAAGCATTTGATGAGTATAGTATAAAAGGTTACTTGATAGGATAAGAGTATAGTGTTGGAGGTAGTATATTAGCATGGATAGTGGATTGGCTAATGGTAGAAAACAGAGTTGGAATAAGCGGGGTATTTTCAGGATGGCAAACTGTAACTAGTATATAGTGTTATAGGGATCAGTGCTGGGGACAGAATTGTTTAAAATATTTATCAATCATTTGAACGAGGGAAGTGAATGTACACAAAAACAAGCCGAAAGAGTCTATAGAGGAACATAGACATATTAGGTGAGTGGGTAAAAACTTAACATTTTGCTACATTATGTTCCATCTGCTAAGTTCTGCACTTTGGTAGGAAGAATAAAGGAGCTGAACATTATTTAAATGGAGAAAGGCTGCAGAAAGCTGCAGCTCAGAGGGATTTGTGGACCTTCGTGCATAAATCACAAACATGCAAGTTCGGCAGGTAATACGGAAGGGAAACTGAACTTTGGTCTTTATTCCAAAGTAAGTAGTCTCACAACACCAGGTTAAAGTTCAACAGGTTTATTTGGAATCACAAGCTTTCGGAGCACTGCCCTTCATCAGGTGAGACAAATCCACACTCACCTGATGAAGGAGTAAGGCTCTGAAACCACATCATCATGACTATTTATTCGAAAGGGAATGGAGTATAAAAATTGGGGAGTCTGGCTAAAACTACATATGGCACTAGTTAGACCACACCTGGAACACTGGACAGTTTAGGTCCCTTATCCAAGGGAAGATATACTGGTGTTGGAGGCAGTCCAGAGAAGGTTCACTAGGTTGAACCTGGGTAGGGAGGGATTTTCTTGAGAAGTTGAGTAAGTTGGGTCTGTACTCATTGGAACTGAGAAGAATGAGAGGCGACCTTATTGAGACATATGGGATTCTCAGGGGGATTGACAGGGTCGATGCTGAGAGGTTGTTTCCCCTAGCGGGAGAGTCTAGGACCATGAGTGGGTGCCCATTTCAGACTGAATGGTGGGACAGGCTATTCCTGTTCCTATGCTCCAATCTGGAATATATGTGGCTCCTTCCATGATACCCAGGTGGCATTGAACGCAATGAAACCTAATCTGGACAGGCAGATTTGCCAGGAGGTTACACTGTACAGGAAACATGTGTCCTTTCCCTGTCAATAACCCAATTCTACTTCAGATCGATGGAGAAATTTCCTACCTTGGCAGTATGGGTTGTTGGGATTGAAATTCAAGGAAAACTCATGGGATACCTGAGCAAAGTAGAAAACAACAATTAGATTTAAAACATTCCTTACTGAAATTGCCTCAGCCGCAGTGTTTTTGCCGCTTGCGTTGCTCCTTCTCTCTGGATCAACGTCCTACACTACCCAATGATTTCAGACTCCACTGCTCTCTCTCCCAGATCAACAGTCTAAAGTAACACCAATCCAAATGACGTTACAAATGCACACAGCTAGTGAACTGAGGCTGGAATTGAATCCTGGCCCATGGTGCCATGAGGCAGCAGTGCTACCAGTGTGCCACCGCGCTGTCCACATTATGACTTAACTGCAAGTTCTTACTTGATAATTGCATTATGAAATCTTAACGAACACCAAACATAAGCAGATGTTGATTTGGGGAAAGTCATACAGCATCTAGAATAATGCTCACAAAGACCAGGACACGACCCCCCACCTCCCCCCTCACCCCAAGACTGTGTCTCTCGGCGCTCTTACCTGCCACGTGGGGGGCACTTGCGCACCAAATCCAAATGCAGGGAAGAGTTTATCTCTGTGGAAACAAGAAGAGAGTGATGAGGCAGAGCAAAATGCAGACAGCCCATTGCTCATTTCACCATCAGGAATGCTTTGAAACCAAACTGGAACAGAGCGAAGAATCTTACGTATCGTAATCCTGCACAACCTGCCCGACAGACCAGATGGCAGTCAGATACTCATTGACTCCACTTGGACTGATGTAATGCAGCGAGTCTGGTGAGCGGGGATCTCCATTGGACCCAGTGAAGTCAACACCAACCTGCAAGAGGGAGAAATTGTAAAGCACATTTAATAAAAAAGGACAAAGTAAGAAACATTATCCCATTTAAAAAAACTTGGAAGTCCATCCACACATCCCATTTGCAAAACTTCTGTTGTCAACACTCCAATGTTCACATTTGTAATGAAATTGCCAATGTAAACGTGTCACATTGTAATTGTACCCTCCTACCTGTGGTGGTGCTGCACCTCCTCAGATTTTCATTTTCCAGTGCCCATCAAACCAATTCTCTTTCCTTCCACATTGATCTATGGTTTACTATTTCACAATAAATACAAACCGAATGATTTTATGGAGGCAAGGACTGAATGAACTTGAAGTTTGATCTGGTCCATTTTTAACCACACCTTTCGACATCACTGCAGTCCAGTGATGACTACAAGCCACTGACCAGTCCAAAATAAAAGCTGCCACAAATACACAAGTCAAGCAACACCTGAGAGAGAGAGATTCGCACTCTTTCACAGGAAGATATCAGTTCTCGCAGGAGGGGAGGTCCACCAAACATGTTCACTATCTTACTTTCCATGCGCTGTTGTCATTGTAGGGTACAGATGCTATAGGAAAGATAGCACAGGAAGTGAGAGGAAGGGGAGTTGCACTTTTGATTAGGAAAAATGCCTCAGGGATTGGTGCTGGGTCCACTGTTATTTGCCATTTATATTAATGATTTGGATGAGAACATAGGAGGCATGGTTAGTAAGTTTGCAGTTGGCACTAAGATTGGTGGCATAGTGGACAGTGAAGAAAATCATCTCCAACTGCAACGGAATCTTGATCAATTGGGCCAGTGGGCTGACGAATGGCAGATGGAATTTAATTTAGATAAATGCAAGGTGATGCATTTTGGTAGATGGAACCAAAACTGCAGCAGGTGACGGTGCAGAGGGACCTCGGGGTCCTTGTGCATGAGTCGCAAAAACCCAGCTTGCAGGTGCAGCAGGTGGTCAGGAAGGCGAATGGGATGCTGGCCTTCATAGCGAGGGGGATTGAATATAAAAGTAGGGAGGTCTTGCTGCAGCTGTATAGGGCATTGGTGAGGCCGCAGCTGGAGTACTGTGTGCAGTTTTGGGCGCCGCACCTGCGCAAGGATATTTTGGCCCTGGAGGGAGTGCAGAGGAGGTTTACTAGGCTGATACCGGAGTTGAGGGGATTGAGCTATGAGGAGAGGCTGAATAAACTAGGCTTGTACTCGTTAGAGTTTCGAAGAATGAGGGGAGATCTCATTGAGACGTATAAGATGATGAATGGGATGAATAGGATAGAGGTGGAAAGACTCTTCCCGCTCAAAAAAGACAGTAGGACTAGGGGGCACAGCCTCAAGATAAGGGGGAGGCGGTTTAGAACGGAGTTGAGGAGGAACTTCTTCACTCAAAGGGTGGTGAATCTCTGGAATTCTCTGCCCGTTGAAGTGGTGGAGGCTGCCTCGCTAAATATTTTTAAGAAGCGGGTTGATGGGTTCTTGATAAGAGAGGGGATTAAGGGTTATGGGGAGAGGGCGGGAAAGTGGAACTGAGCCACGACAGATCAGCCATGATCTTATTGAATGGCGGGGCAGGCTCGAAGGGCTAGATGGCCTACTCCTGCTCCTATTTCTTATGTTAAATGGTGGGGTGATAGGGAAAGTTAAAGAATAAAGAGATTTAGGGATACATGTTCATAGCTCCTTGAAAGTAGAGTCACAGGTGGACAGAGTGGTGAAGAAGGCATTCGGCATGCTTGGTTTCATTAGTCAGAATGTTGAATACAGAAGTTGGAACGTCTAGTTGAAGTTGCACAAGACATTGGTAAGGCCACACTTGGAATACTTTCTATAATAGTCACCCGATTATAGAAAGGATATTATTAAACTAGAAAGAGTGCAGAAAAGATTTACAAGGATGCTAGCAGGACTTGATGGATTGAGTTATAAGGTGAGGCTAGATAGACTGGGACTTTTTCCTCTGGAGCATTGGAGTCTTAGGGGTGGTCTTATAGAGGTCTATAATGTGCCACACAGATCAGCTAGATAGTCAATATCTTTTCTCAAATGTAGGGGGAGTCTAAAACTAGAGGTCATAAGTTTAAGGTGAGAGGGGAGAGATACAAAAGGGTCGAGAGGGGTAATTTTTTCACACAGAGGGTGGTAAGTACCTGGAACAAACTGCCAAAGGTAGGAGTAGAGGTGGGTACAATTTTGTCTTTTAAAAAGATAGTTACATGGATATGATGGGTATAGAGGAATATGGGCCAAATACAGGCAATTGGGATTAGCTTAGGGGTTTAAAACAAAAGGGTGGCATAGACAAGTTGGGCTGAGGGCCTGTTTCCGTGCTGTAAACCTCAATGACACTGTCTCGATTAATCAATTCTGGCTCTTCCTCAATCAGCTGGAAAATCTAGCAAATATACTGCTGTTTCTGTTCAGCTCAGCCCTCCAGTGGTCTCATGTGGTCATGTCATCATCATAGCATCATGGAATCCCTACAGTGCAGAAGGAGGCCATACACAATACAAACCAATACTACTTAAATCAAAAAAACCCTGCAATATATAAAAGAACTGTCCCTCTGCATCTGCCTCTCAACCAACTCGATTGAACTTTTAAAAAAAATGTCCTCCTTGGTTGTGAGCGCCGCGCTCTGCTGGCTAGCACCGTACTCTCCAAACCAGCATCCTGCTGAGATCAAACTCACTCAAACCAGCATTGAAATTTACCCACCGTGAAATTGATCTGACAGCCTCCCATAACGTAATCCAGGAAAGAGTAATCCGTCTCTATCTGTGAAATTAAACAAGATGGGATTAGTACAACTCATAACAGTCAGTCTGTTGATAAGGCAATTCAATGTGGTAAAGGCAGGCAACCACTTCCCTCTGCCAGTATGGAGTTTGCATGTTCTCCCTGTGCCAGAGTTTTCTCCAGGGGCTCCGGTTTCCTTCCACAGTCCAAAGTTGTGCGGGTTAAGGGGTTTGGTCATGATAAATTGCCCCTTAGTGTCAGGGGGATTAGCAGGGTAAATATGTGGGGTTACAGAAATAGGGTCTGGGTGAGATTGCGGTTGGTGCAAACTTGATGGGCCGAAAGGCTTCCTTTTGCACCGTCAGGATTCTACACTAGAGTCGTCCAGAAAATGGGGTAGAATCCTCAGGTTAGTCCCCACCGAGATGAAACGTGTAGGCAGATTCTGCCCCCCCCCCCCCATATAAAAAAGGACTAGGGATATGGAGAGGTGGGGAGGTGGATTCGAGAGCAGGGAGAGATTAGCCATGATCTGATTGAATGGCAGAGCAGGTTCAAAGGGTGAACTGCCTACTTCTGCTCCTAATTCCTATGTCCCTCCACGCAAAGGCTCCCTGAAAAACCAGCAGATACTAGGAGCCCATTAACCATTCCAAGGCAAGATATGAGATTTGTGTTGGGCCAGAGTATCAAGGATTGGAATAGAGGAGTGAGAAATTGCCATAATCTCACTGAATGGCAGAGCAGATTGGAGGATCAGAATGGGCTCTTCCTGCTCCTAAACAACAGGCTCATGGGACTGAATACTTAAACATTAACTTTTATTTATTCAATCTTGGGATGTGGGTGTTGCTGACTGCACCCGCATTTATTGCCCATCCAGTGCCTTTGTATACTGCTTAGTATTACATGGATTTAATCAAATTGGCTGAAGTTTGGCATTTGTGATATTGGGGGCTTCAGGAAGAGGCCAAAGTGGATCATCCACTCGGCACTTCTGGCTGAAGATTGTTGTGAATGATTCAGCCTTGTCTGTTGCACTGATGTGCTGGGCTCCTCCATCATTAAGAATTACCATAACATCAGTAATAGGAGAGGAGGCCATTCAGCCCTTCCAGCCTGGCCCACCATTCAATCAGATCATAACTGATCCGACATTCCTCATGTCCACCACCTTCCTACCCCTTCCCCGTAATCCTCGATTCCCTTACTGATCAAAAATCTATCACAGCCTTAAACATACAGACTCTGTCCTCTCTGCAGTAAGGATAGTTATATTGGTGGAGCCTCCTGTACAGTGAGTTGTTTAATTGTCCATCACCATTCATGGCTGGATGTACGGCAGAGCTTCGATCTGATCCGCTGGTTGTGGCATCGTTTAGCTCTGCCCAGAGCCACTTCTGCTGTTTGGCACGCAAGTGATCCCGTCTTGTAGTTTCACCAGGTTGATACAGATTTTGTGTTGCTGTATCTGTTAGAAATCTGTCCCATTCAGCACAACGACAGAGCCACACAATGAAGCACATCCTCAACGGAGAGACTTTGGGCCGGATTTTCTGGCCGTGCTCGCACCAAAGCCGGAAAATCCAAGGTCGATGGACCTCCGCACACTCCCCCCACTATGATTCCCATGGCGGGCGGGATGGGGAAATCCCACCCTTTTGTCTCCACAAGGACTGTGCGATGCTCCGACCAGCGGTGTTACGGACAGATGACTCTATCACAGGTGGATTGGTGAGGTTTGCACCTGCCGCAGACCCAGCCCAGCCCAGCAGGCACGTCCTTTAGGATTCACAGAGTTTGGTCAGTAGTGGAGCTATCAAACCACCCTCGGTGATGGTCGTTCTGGGGTGACGAAGTCCCTCACCCATTGACTTGATACCATGAGACATCATGGAGTCTCGAATCAATGTTGAGGATTCCAATGGCAATCCCCTCCCAACTGTATAGCAGTTTGCCACCACCTCTGGTGAGTCTGCCATGCTGGTGGGATAGGACATAGCCAGGGATGGTGACGGCAGTGTCTGGGACATTATCTGGTGATGTATAATTCTGTGAGTATGACTGTCAGGCTGTTGCTTGACTCGCCTGTGACACAGCTCTCCCAATTTTGGCACAAGCCCCCAGGTATCAGTAAGGAGGGCTTTGCAGGGTTGACAGAATTGGGTGCCCTGTTGTATTTCTGGTGCCTAGGTCAGAGCTAGGTGGACTGTTTGGTTTCGGTCTTTCCAATTTCATAGCAGTTTGATACAACTGTGGGATTTCAGTGGATATTTTAGAGTCAATCACATTGTTGTGGCTCTGGAGTCAACATGTAGACCAGACCAGGTAAGAATGGCAGATTTCCTTCCCTGAAGAACAGTGCTAATTGTTGTAAAAACCCATGGGTTCACCAATGTTTTTCAAGATCACTATTAGTGAGATTAGTTCTTAATTCCAGATTTTTTTATTAATTAAATATAAATTCCACCAGCGACTGTGACGGGATTTGAACCCGTGACCCCAGAGGATTATCTTGGGTCTCGGGATTATTTGTCCAGTAACATTCCCACTATGCCACTGTCTCCTGTTCCCATGTAACAGGGTTGAGGGACTGAATGGCCACCAGTGCAGCCAATCAGCTTCCCTTTATAAGGGTAAACTGTCCCACAAATTCAGGTATCTCCCAGATAACTCGATTAAGGATTCACGTACCTTACAGGATCGAACCCGAATAACACCAGAATTCTTGTAGCTTTTCTTTTTCTTCTGCTTCTCGGGGTGAATGCAGTCAAACTCGATCTTCAGGAGAGAAACATACCAATCAATACTCAGCAATATTGCAGGACACAGGTCCTTGTCCTCAGAACAGGACACTTCCCCCCCCCTCACCTGTCCTCCTCAGATTGGAAAGGGCAATACAAACTTTCCTTCTGAGTCTGTGACCATCAGTGGATTCAATTATCCCCCCTCCACAATAATAATATCCTGTCGCAAATGTGGCAATGTTCTCAGAACCTTCCCTTTATCCACACACACTGCCCCGTTCCCCCCCCCAAAGAAGCTCAAACAAGACGATCTCTCTAGTTAAACAGCATTCATGTCCATCACATTATCCATACTTACGCAGCATTCAGATCAATGGGACTCCTGGTTTCTCTTCCTAACACAATATGGAGGCTTTAAAAAGTCCCAACACAACGTCACCCTCCACCCGAGTTGCGTGACTACAACGGGCAGAATGGCCAGCTTCAGGTCTGGGCCAATGTGCCACAAATACCAAGCTTACAAAACCAGCATCACCCCAATAATGTCAATGTGATTTTCATCTCCCTCCTCAGCCTTCCCTTGACTGAGTCTCTAAACTGCATCCATTGCCTGCCGGAAGTGCGCTGAACCGGCCCGCTTGTGTCTGCTGGTGACACGGCTCTCCTCCTGACCGCAGGGTCATAAAAACAGAGAAAGGGGGGAGGAAAGAAGGGAGCGAGGAGGAGAGAGTAGGAGGGAAAGCAGGAGAAAGAGAGAGCGCGAGTACAAGTGTGAATAAAGCACATGCCCATACGCGTGTGAGAGCATGTACGTGTGTACACATGAACAAGTGCCATTGGGAGGCGAGGGAAAAGCACAAACAGAGAATTATAAATTTAAAGGCCACTGCCTAATTTTACAATAACTGCAAACAACAGATCAACACCTTCAGAGGGTGCACCGAGTTATTTCAGAATGGTTTTATAGAAAATAGTATACCATTTGTAAAGAATTGAGAGAGAAATAAGGAAATTCTCACCGGACTCCCAGATTCCACTTGCTGTAGTTTAGAGAAGTTAGTTTCAAAAAGACCTATCAGGTCATGTGAGCCGTCACCATCATAGTCAGAGCAGCTGATCTACAAGGAAAGAGGACAGCCAATAAGGATAATTAGAGAGAGGCTCACCACTTGGTTCTGTGCTTCCAACAGCTTCTGGAGTGGAACAGTGAATTCCCCTATCAAATCTGAACCCGTGCTCTCATCCTTATCGTTACAAGCCACCTGATTTCAAACAAACACGGAGTCAGTGTAGCAACATCATCAAACATCTCCCTGGGCACCCGAGAGCTGAAGGTCTGGACCCATCACGGAGGGATAAAACATCCCAGTGACTCACCCTGGGATAAAGCACCAACACCCTACTTGGGGCAAGAATCCCACCAGCCCACTCAGATGAGGGAGAGGGAAAGGCATCTTCAGTCATCACCCAAATGTCCATCTTGCTGGTGTCTGACCCTTAAGGGAGGCTGCTGAAAGGTTATTGGGAGTGTCACAGACGCCCATGGCCCTGTCCACGTCCAATGTCCATCAGTAACCAGCGGGCTAACGACAGTTCACAACAAGCTGGATTAGCAGCAGGCTAGAGCTGAAATAGCCAAGTGGTTTCCAACCTGTACTTTCTTCAATATGTAACTGGAGGCAGTGCAGATGGAGGGAGTTAAAGTACAGATCAGCCATGTTCTCACCGTACAGCAGAACAGGTTGGGGGGCTGAATGGCTTCCTCCTGCTTCTGTGGTTCAGGCCACAGAAAAGCCAAGGAACTGAGACAGCTTAAAGTCACATCATTTTGTGCAGAATAGTCAGTGCGTGAACTCCTCCGTAACCCATTCAGCTCCTTCAACTACAACAGCCCATTCCCCATCAATCACCCAGTGCCAGTGTTGTATATTCACTGAATTCCTGCACTGCCTAATTCACTAACACAAACATCCTGCAATACAGGAGGGATGCTTCACTGTTCACTGTAGAAAGCACAGAAAAAGGCACCCATACCTTAATGGGCTTCTCCATATCTCCGTTACATAGCGACTGCAAGGAGACAGAAAATGTCTTCCAGTTGGGATTCAGGTTGTTCTTAATGACCTGCAACCGAGAAACAGAGGAGTCAGGAGAATGATGCCAGAAGCTGTTCAGGAAGAACATTCTCCACCACAATCAGCCACAAGTAATTTTTGTAAAACCATAGAATCTAACAGCACAGGAGGCCATTCAGCCCATTGTGTCAGTATCACTCCTTTGAAATACCTATCCATTTGTCCCACTCCACTGCTCCTTCCCCACTGCCCTCCAAATATTCACCAGAGATCTTATCTAATTCCTTTTGGAAAGTTGCTTGCAACCTGTTCCCAGCACCCTCTCACCGAGTGCATTCCAGATCGCAACATTAATTCTTACCAACCCTCTGCTGCTTCCATCAGTTATTTCTGATGTGCCATCTAGTTACCTGCCAATGCAGACAGTATCTCCCTATTCACCATCAAACCCCCTCACTATTGTTAATATCCTGGTTGAATCATCCCTTAATCTTCCTGCTCTAACATAAACAATTCCTGGACTCCAATCTGTTGCCCAGCCCCCAAAGTCAAAGAAGACAGAGGGTAGCAGGGGAAGGGTGTGTTTCTGAACAGAGGGCTGTGACAACTGGCATTCCTCAGGGATCAGTGCTGGGACCTTTGCTGTTTGTAATATATATAAATGATTTGGAGGAAAATCTAACTGGATTGATTAGTAAGTTTGTGGATGTCACAAAGATTGGTGGATTTGCAGATAGCGGTGAGGACTGTCAGAGGATGTAGTTGGATACAGATTAGTTGGAGACTTGGGCAGAGAGTGGCAGATGGAATTTAATCCAGACAATGTGAAGTCATGCATTTTGGAAGGTCTAATACAGATAGGAAATATGCAGTAAATGGCAGAGCTCTTAGGAATATTGATCGGCAAAAGGGATCTGGGTGTACAGATACACAGGTCACTGAAAGTCACAACGCAGGTGGAGAAGGTAGTCAAGAAGGCATACGGCATGCTTGCCTTCATTGGCCGGGGCACTGAGTTTAAAAATTGGCAAGTCATGTTGCCGCTTTATAGAACCTTAGTTAGGCTCCACTTGGAATATAGTGTTCAATTCTGCTCACCACACTACCAGAAGGATGTGGAGGCTTTGGAGAGGGTTCAGAAAAGATTTACCAGGGTGTTGCCTGGTATGGAGGGCATTAGCTATGAGGTTAGAAAAACTTTGTTTGTTCTCACTGAAGCGACAGGGGTTGAGGGGAGACTGATAGAAGTCTACAAGATTACGTGAAGCACGGACAGAGTGGATAGTCAGAAGCTTTTTCCCAGGGTGGAAGAGTCAATTACTAGGGGGCACAGGTTTAAGGTGTGAGGGCAAGACAGATTTTTTTTTTTTTACACAGAGAGTAGTGGGTGCCTGGAACTCGTTGCCAGGGAAGGTAGTGGAAGAGGGTACGGTAGTGACTTTACGGTAGTAAATTCTTAATTCCAGATTTTTAAAAAAAATTGAATTCAAATTCCACAATCCTGCCATGGCAGGATTCAAACTCAGGTTGTCAGAACTTTAGCTGAGTTTTTGGATTAACAGTCTAGCGATAATACCACTAGGCCACTGTCTCCCCTTGTATTGAATGTAAATTATGTTGCTGCGTTTGTAACCTACAGGCCTGGACTCAGAACCCAGAAAATGTAGATTCACTAGGCTAATGCCTCCCCATAGAATGAAACGTATAGAAATATACATACATATACATGAAAAAGGCTGTGGAGAGAGAGTGGATGGAATTAGATAGCTCTTTGAAAAATACAGTAAAGACACAATGGGGCAAACAGCCTTCTTCTGGTGCCTCGGGCATGTTAGAGGTAGTATTGGTTACATTAGGACGTCCTTACCTCTGATCTGTAAGCTAGCTGCCACTTATCACCATCTCCCTGTCTGTACAGTTCCAGAAAAGGATCCGATTTCCCCATGAAATCCTTTGAAAAGATTTAAAGGAAAACCAAATTCACCAAAAAAATTCAAATAGTCGACACGTTCAAACGTTCCCACCAACATCAGGCTAAATGATTTATCTTCATCTTATTCAGGGTTAGGATCAATCTGTCTCAAGGTCAGCGACAGGGTAGGTTTAGACTTCGACAAGGTGCTGACACTGCCTTTTTCACTGCACCAGCCATAACTTTAATCCCATTTTGACAGCTCATCCAGTGCCCACAGAGTGTGGAATCAGGGTGCGTGAAAGTCACAGCCACGATGGCACTGCACTGTCAAGGAGCAAGGCAAGACATTCATCTCCATCACTCCTGCACTCAACTCAAACCCAGGTCTGCAAAGTAAACTAAACTAGAACAGAAAATGCTGGGTAAACTCAGCAAATCTTGCAGCATCTGTGGAGAGTCAAGCAGTGTCAATGTTTCAGGTTCAATATGACACTACAGAAGGGTCATGTGGATTCAGAACGTTAACTCTTTCTCGCCCTACAGATGTCGCCAGACCTGCTGAGATATTCCAGCATTTTCTGTTCTTATTTCAGATTTCCAGCATCCGCAGTGTTTTGCTTTAATTTGACTGGACAGTTTGTTTGTCACTCAAGCCCTGTGAAGGAGTGTTTCAGATTCAATCTGTAACTCACTCTCATAAAACCAGTGAAGAGAAAGGAATGGTTGTAACTGGCAGCTCCTGAAGGCATTGGCAGAAATCCACAACCACCCAACTGTAAGGTGAAAACGTGCGGATTGAGAAGGGGGAAGAGAAATGGGCTGTTTATCAACTCAGGGTGAGGTTTACAATTAGCTCTGAAATCAGTAAGCAAGTCTCTGCTTTACTACCAGTCAGGGAAGGGCTTGTTCCATCAGGAAGGTGGGACAACACCCATACACAACCCACTCCTTGTGTTCCTTCTTCCTGGGAGACACACTCATCAAGTGAGGGGAAGATAAAATTGAGGTATACAAGATGATGAAAGGTAGGATAAATTAGACATCAAGCGAATGCTTCCTCTTGTGGGACCTTCTAAGAGGAGAGGTTATAGTCTTAGGATAAGGGGCGGCAAATTTAAAACAGAGTTAAGGAGAAACTATTTCTCCCAAAGGGTTGTGAATCTGTGGAATTCACGACCCCAAAGTGCAGTGGATGCTGGGACAGTGAGTCAATTTAAGGAGGAGTTAGACAGATTTTTAATTGGTAATGGGTTGAAAGATTATGGGGAGAAGGCAGGAAAATGGGGACAAGGAGCATATCAGCCACGATCAAATGGCGCAGCAGATTTGATGGACCGAATGGCCTAATTCTGCTCCTACATTTTATGAATTATCATTGCCTTCCATTACAACCACACTTCACAAGAGAAGGATGGTGGCTATCACAAAACCTGAGTGTATTCTTCAGCACCTTGTTGTCCAGGTTTCTCGCTTCTATTTGTAGAACTGCTGCCCGTTTATCCTGCATCTCCTCTGCTATCACCTGGTCACAGAAATAAAAAGAATCACATCAGAATTCGAATTGCACACACACAACTGGATTGCTGCAGGATGTTCTGTATACCTTTCAGCGGGAAATTTAATCAGGGGATGCAACAAACTCTACACTCCTTCCCTAGGGTCCCAAGTGCAATCTCATGACAGAAAGAGTAAAACTTTCTCTACACGCTCCCAAAAAAACATGCCTGGCCTGGCTGCACTGATGTCATGTCCCACATCAACTGCCCCAAGGACTCGAATTGCCAGTTCAGTTTCTCTTGTGGACTTTTACGAATTAGATTCCAGGAGATTACAGTCCGGAGTAACCTTTCAGCCTTTTCGTTCAAACTGGAGTACAATGAGATTTCAGAGACACCGGGCTAAACACAACTCCCTATAAAATCCCTTAATCAACTCGCACACGCTCTGGTAAACTATAATCAGTTGATACGATTGTGACTTTGAAGGTGTATCTACTGCCAAAAAGAAAGAGAATAAAGGCTTAAAAACATTCAGCATATCGATTCAAAATAATCTACTGACTCAACTGATTATTCTCTCATAAAAATAATCCAAATGCCAAGGTTACACAGCCTTCATTTCTATGCACACAATTACTTCACAACTAGAGATCAAAGCAGGCCAGGGACCAAGCAAACATGTGGATTCTCTTTGCATTAGCAGAGGGCACGGAGTGGGGCGAGGGGGCATTACTTACAGTGATGTTTCCCTTTCCAGCCAGCTTCCCCTTTTTCAACTGCAGAGGGTGAGTGAACGTCTTACTGGAGACAATCTGGGAAAAAAAAAGTGCCTCAATGAGATGGCTGGTGTATCAATCCCACACAAATCCCACTGCCCCACTTGTTGCCCAGAGCACTCCCTCTCAAACACGTATCCATGCTTTCCCTAAAGAATGCAATGGTGTTTGTTTCAGTCATTTCATGTTGTTAGAGCTTGAAAATTCATTTCTGAGACTTCTCTCCTGTTGCCCATAATTGTAATTTTAATTTGTTCTCCCGTCATTCCCAACTCCTCAACCAAGGGACACATTTCCATAACCTAGACCATAAGATATAGGAACAGAATTAGGCCATTTGGCCCATCGAGTCTACTCTGCCATTCAGTCATGGCTGATATGATCCACATCCCCATTCATCACTAAACCTCTAGTTAAATCTCTCCTCAGCCTTCACTGCTTTACTAGCAATAATCCCCATCTCTCCTTGCAACTCCTGGCATCATTCCACCGCATAGTAATTTGTATTTTAATCATTCTTTGGCAGCGCTGGCCCCATTAGATCCACATCACTGCCATGCAGTGGGCCATTTGGCCCATTGTGTCTGTACTGTCTCTCTAAATGAGTATTATGACTTTATGCCATTCCCCTGCCTTTGCCCTGTAGCCCTACATGTTGTTTTTATTCAAATCATGACCTAATGCCATCTTCAATGCCTTGTTTGTGAACCTGCATCCACCACGCTCCAGCCAGTGCATTCCAGGCCCCAACCACTCGCTATGTGAAAACTGGGTGAAGAAGTCTTTTCTCACATCACATTTGCTTCTTTTGCAAATCACTGTCAATCTGTGCCCTCTTGTTTTTGATTCTTGTACCAGCAGGAACAGTTTCTCCCTGTCTACTCTGTCCAGCCCCTCGTGATTTTAAACATCTCTACCAAATTTCTTAGTCTTCTTCTCTCCAAGGAGGACAGTCCCAACCTCTCCAATCTATTCTCATCCCTGGAACCATTCTTGTAAACCTCTTCTGCACTCTCCAACACGCATTTACATCCTTTCTACAGTCTGGTGCCCGGAACTGTACGCAATATTCCAGCTGAGGTCTAACTCATGTCTTGTGTAAGTTCAGCATAACCTCTGCACTTGTACTCTGTGCCCCTATTAATAAAGGCCAGGATATTATCTGTTTTATTAACTACTTTCTCCATCTGTCATCAATGGTCAATGCATCTGTACACTCAGCTCCCTCTCCTCCTGCACCCCCTTAAGAATTGTACCCCTTATTTTATATTGTCTCTCCACATTCTTCCCACCAAAATGCATCACTGCACACTTCACATTGAACGTTATCTGCCACCTATCCGCCCACTCCACCAACTTGTTTGTGTCCTTTTGAAGTTCTACATTGTCCTCTTCACAGTTTACAATACTTCCAAGTTGTGTGTCATCTACAAACTTTGAGATTATTCCCTGGACACCAAGATCTAGATCATTAATATACATCAAAACTGATCCCTGGGAAACACCACAAACCTTCCTCCCACCCCCACCTCCCCCCCCCAAAAATATCCATTAACCATTATTCTGTTTCCTATTCATCAGCCAATTTTGTACCAAACACTGCTACTGTCCCTGCCTCAGACACTTGCAGCATTCAAATTAATCGCTCGTCTTCAGAAACAGCTGGAAATTAGCGGGTCGGGTGAGAAAAACAACTAAAGTGAAAAAGTGAAAAGGAAATTAAAGCAGACGCTTCTTGCATTCTGGCCGCCACCTGGCGGGAATGGCCAGCCCAGCACTTAACTAATATCCAGTAAATATTCCCAGTAAGGGAGTGAGGAAAAGCACTGTGTCTGTAACAACCTGCAGCAAATGGAAACTACACTCAAAAGGAGCTGACCTGGCCCAGGGTACACTCCACTCCTCCCAGGTAGTCGTCATCATTCAGGTCTGTCGATTTATTGTCAATATCGTAAATGCCAAACTTCAGTTTCTGCACACGCTCAAAGAAATAGTCCACCTCCAGCTTCTTGGCAAATTCAGGACTCTGGCAGTTTTTCACCCTCTCCGTTCGCGCCAGCTGTTGGGCAAGAGACCAAATGGAGTTAGTCATGTTCAACATGTCACCAGGGACAGAGTAGCAAGTCTGCCCTGCCCTGCATTCTATCTAAAGTCAGCTATGGCTCAGCGGGTAGCAAGCACTCTCTTTTCCAAGTCGGAGGGTGATAGGTTCAAGGCCCATTACTGAGGGAGGGCTGGACTCAGATGTTGCCTTTCATACAAGGCATGAAATTGGGGTCCCATCTGCCCTCTCAGATGGATTCTGAAAGATGCCAAGGTATGCTTGAAGAGTAAGAAGTGTTCTTTTAAATGCTCTTGCCAATATTTAACTTTCAACATGACCTAAAAACGAAGGACCTGGTCATTTATCTCATTATTGCACTTGCTGGGCACCAGTTAGCTGCAGTGTTTCTAACTCTACAGCAGTGGTAACACTAAATAAAGTATGTCATTGGCTGTAAGCTTTGGGATGTCCTGAGCTTTCATCACTATCAAATGGCAAGCTGTAACCATCTAAATGATACTGATGCTACGGGCAGGACAGAGATAACCAGTAACATAACAGTTAACAGTGATAGCTATGACAAAGAGAGGTTCAGTCACTGTTTCATAAGGAATTCCAACCTTGCACACATCAGGACACTTTGCAAGATGACTAATGAGAAAAAAGGCACCAATTTATACTGTAAAAAGAACAAAGTGTCTCATATCAGCGTACTTGCAAAATGAACTGATCAGTGCATGATGAAAGGCTTGGAGTTGCCTTTTTTTCCAGCAATATTCAGTCTTGTACTACCAATCGACTATTTTCTATTTAAAATGCAACTCATCACTTTTGGTTTGCTGTTAATATGCTTTCCTCAAACCTGCAAACAATACACAATGCATCTGAGAATCATCACTGTGGGTTTCCTTTGGGTGCTCCTGTTTCCTCCCACAATCCGAAAGATGTGCTGGTTAGGTACATTGGCCATGCTAAATTCTCCCTCAGTGTACCCGAACAGGCGCTGGAATGCGGCAACTAGCGGATTTTCACTGTAACGTCATTGCAGTGTTAATGTAAACCTACTATGACACTAATAAATAAATTTAAACTTTATTCATGTGCGAATAGATAATAGCTTGTGCTCCCAGGGAAACGTGATCATCTCTCTGTTAACAGCCTCACTGCCAGTTTGATATTCAGTTCTTTTTTGAAGGAGTTATTCCACATCCTTATAACCTTGCAGGGCATTGAGCAGTGTTGAGTCTCATTTGAGACTGGATACCTATCGAAGTTTTTCAGTTATCTATAAAAGCCCTGCAGCATTTTTAAACCTATTCTATATAATGTCCTTCCTCAACCTCCCTCCCTGCATTGAGAAACTAAAGGGCCAAATTTCACAAACGTAAGGACCAGGATCAGAAAGAAACAACATGAATTTAGATATCATTTCTCACAGATGTTCAATTTGAACATTGGGTCCAATGAATTTCTTCTGCATTGAAGTTATCGCTGTTAGAGAAGCAAACGCAGCAAACATTTGCTGACAGCAACTGACAGTGACCAGGGGTTGTTTCTTGCGGTGGCGATTGAAGTCAGAATGTTGGCCCAGGAGAAATTCTCGCTTATCGTCCCACACTGCCATGGAACTGTTCATCTTTCACTTTGCTGAATGTCTTATCCATAAAGACAGGACCTGGGACAATGTGACATTCCTCTTCACACACTGGATAAACTGGGACTTTTCCCTTTGGAGTGCAGAAGGCTGAGGGGTGACCTTATAGAGGTCTATAAAATAATGAGGGGCACAGATCTGCTACATAATCAATATCTTTTCTCAAAGGTAGGGGAGTCTAAAACTAAAGGGCACAGGTTTAAGGTGAGAGGGGAGAGATACAAAAGTGTCCAGAGGGGCAATTTTTCCACCCAGAGGGTGGTGAGTGTCTGGAACAAGCTGCCAGAGGTAGTGGTAGAGGTGGGTACAATTTTGTCTTTTAAAAAGCATTTAGACAGTTATCTGGGTAAGATGGGTATAGAGGGATATGGGCCAAATACGGGCAACTGGGACTAGCTTAGGGATTTATAAAAAAAGGGCAGTGTGGACAAGTTTGGCTGAAGGGTCCTGCTGCACTGGACTGGGACTTCAACTCTTACCTTTTAGACTAAGAGTGAGTGGTAACTCTGCAACAAACTGCTGCTTAATGAGAGAAAGGCAATGTTTTTAGCGTGTGGTTGAAGTGTTTATGTTCCTGACCCATTTTGGCTTTTGCTCCGGCAATGTTTCAATTTTCAAGTTTTCGTCTTTGTTTTCAAATCACTCCAATCGCTGTAACCCCCTCCAGCGACACACCTTCGTACTCATTTCAAACTGGCCTCGAGCTTCTAACAAAACCCTGCACAGCAAGAGCACACCATTTGATCTGAAGCACTGCGGGACAGCCACAAGCTCCTCAAAAGGGAGAATTACCTCCATCCACCCGTCGTCTGTTCCAGTGTTTTGAAGCAAGACGCACAATGGATCAGACATTGAGCCAACATCTTTGTCCATCAAATTCTCACAGGAAATGGTCAATTGTACTTTTGTCACACAGTGCGCCATCGTGGGGAAGTGACTGAGAGTGCTTAAGGAGAAAAGAGAAAGATCATAAAAAAGATGCTTGGAAACAGGCGAATAATTTTCCACAACTGTAAATACAGCCAATTCTCTTGCCAGGCTCATTCAAACCATTGGTAACATTGCATTAAGTCTTACAACACCAGGTTCAAGTCCAACAGGTTTATTTATAGCAAATGCCACCAGCTTTTGGAGCACTTGCTGCTCCTTCGTCAGGCGAGTGAGTTGCCACTCACCTGACAAAAGGAGCAGCAAGTGCTCCGAAAGCTAGTGGTGTTTGCTACCAAATAAACCTGTGAACTTTAGCCTGTTGTAAGACTTCTTACTGTGTTTACCCCAGTCCAACGCTGACATCTCCACATCAACACTGCATTAACCAGGGGAAAAAAAAAATTCACGTAAAAAACCATGGGCCCTTGTTTTGCCCATAACTTCATACAGATACACAGACATGCAAAATTGCCTGAAAATGAAATGCCATTTAATAAAAACAAATTACTGTGGATGCTGGAATCTGAATCCATTCACACCGTCCATTCTCTCTATGGGCTGCCATTAGCACCTCTTAGTCTTTTCCCCTAGTTTCTGTGGCTATGACTCAACTTTCATTCCCTCACCCTGGAGTATAAGTATCTCCCACTTTGTGCCTTTCAGCTTTGACAAAGGGTCATCTGGACTCGAAACGTCAGCTTTCTCTCCTTACACTATTCATAAAAAAACTCAATTAAACCATTGCAAACCTACATGTCTAAAAATTGCAAACAGTGCACAAAAACATTTTTACAGTCCTTAACAAAATTACAGTCATTACATTTCAAAACTTAAAGCTACATACATGTCTTTTACCATGTGCCGTTATTTCTCAGATTGGCACACAGTTATGCAAGCCGAAGGTTTTCTGCAGTTCCCGGACCCTCAGTCTGCCTCCGTTAAAAGGCCTTAAAGATACTGTCAGACCTGCTGAGATTTTCCAGCATTTTCTCTTTTGGTTTCAAATACTATTTCACACTGCCCAATCCCTACCCGCAGCCTCAAACCCAAAATATTTCTGCTCTGATTGAGCCAAAGTGGTTTACAGAAGAAACAGTTTCTTCAGTAGCAACAGAGCAAATAACGCTCAGTTCCTTCTCCCGTCAGCCTCTGTCTTTGAAAAAGATCAGTCGGATTTGACATGGGTCAACAGATCCATTGACACAGCTCAGAGCTTCCAGAAAGGTCTCAATTATCAACCATCCATTGGCTGTAGCTGCCCTGCCATCACATATTAAACAATACAAAAACTCTCTCTCTGCTGGCCTACTTTCATTGAAACCAAGGCCAATGTAAAAGGCATTTGGCACATCAAATCTGTATTAGCTCTTCCAAAGAACAATTCCACTTCCCCACTCTTCATCCACAGCCTGCAATTCTTTTCAGCTTCAGGTCTGAAAAGACAAAGTTAGTTGTACAATTGAGAATTTATTATTAACAGTACACAACATAGCAACCAATAAAACCCTCCTGCCACATGAAAGCCCAACAATAATATTATGTATCAGCTGATACAAGCTTGCATATATTTCAAATGTGCAGATTTCATTGTGCCTTGACCCTTCCAGGGCACCTTCCAATTCCACAGCCTCTACCACATGCGAACACCAGCACCTGCAAGTTTCCCTTCGCCACACCCCAACCCGACTGAGAAGTATCTCACCGTTCCTTCACTGTCACTGGGTCAAAATCTTGGAACTCCTCCCTTCCTGACAACACTGCAGGTGTAGCTACACCTCAGGGACTGCAATGGTTCAAGAAGCTTACCACCATCTTCCCAAGGGTTGGGCAATAAGTTGATCTCACCAGCAACACCCACATGACAAGAATGAATTGTAGAAGTGGTATTTAAAGCAAGCACCCACAGAGAAAAGAGAGGCGCCGTTACTGCTGTAACAGATCACCAATTCCAGCTCAAAGCTATAATGAAAGCATCTTCCCATAAAGATCCTGGTGTGCTGTGATACCTCAAACAATTCCCAGCTGCCATTGGGAACCAGGTGTGCGCACATTGGGAATAATTCAGGAGTTAAATCAGAAAGAACCTTTTCCACAAAGTGTAGCTGAAAGCTGGGATTCTCGCTCTGGACATGGATGTTGAGAGCTTTCAAGACTGCAGTATATTTTTGTAGAGCAACAGTAAAAAGATCATGGTATGGGGACCAAAAGGTGGATAAGTGGAATTAGGATCCAAATCGGCCATGACCTAACTTGATAGATGGAGCAAGCGAGGGGCTGAATGATGGAATCTGGTCATTCATTCCTTTATAAAGCCACATGATCTGTCTGCACAGAGTGCAGTGTATGCCTCAGAGCATACACTGATTTTTTCTTCAAAAAAAATCACTGGTGACAGTCTCTATTAGCAATTCAGTACAGCTACCAGCTGCTGGGACACACACTCAATCCAAAGCAGCAGGTAGATGGTCGGTCTTAATGCAGTACTGTATCACATCACGTTAAGGGAGTATGGTGCAGTACCAAGGGAGAGCCATCCTGTCTGAGGTGTCACCTTTCTGGATGAGACATCAGTCCCAGGCAGCACCTGCCCTCAGAAAAACACGACACTGTTCTAAAATGCAGGGGAGCTCTGGAGTACCCTAAATAAAAACCAAGCTACCTGGTGATTAACACACTGCTGTTTGTGGGATCTTGCTGTGTGTAAATCCAGTGCTGTGTTTCCTTCACTGATCTCGCCTCAGATATATTTCATTGACTGTACATGACAAGTGAGATGCAAATGCAGGTTCTTCTTTCAATAATAAATCACAAGCTGAAATCGCGATGATCTGAAACCAGAGGTGTGACGGGAATCTTCAGGACGTGATGTCTGCCTGGGTTTTTATTCCAATTCCACTTGGTATTTATGTTTGCTGGGCTGGGTAACAAGAACAGGTTTTCCCAGCTTGACTGATGGGTGACGGTGAGTGATCAGCAGTTCAGACCACTTCTCAATATCGCTTCGCCCCAGCTTTCCAACGGCTGTTTGGATTATTTTTTTCTACCGGCCCATTAGATCTGCAATGGACACCTGAACCCCTTTGCCCTCCCACAGAAACTGACCTCTTACCATTAAGCAATACACCAAATTGATCCGAAGTTTACCAGGCTGATTCCTGGGGAGGCGGTATATCCATGGCAACTCTGAGTTATGTACTGTATGATATATATGGATAGCATTCAAAACAATATTTTTCACCCTATCTCAATACATGTGACAAGAATAAGTCAAATCAAAGTGGGTGCCTTCGCATTTTCCTACACTGAACTTCATCTTCCACAACTTTGTTCACTCAATCTGTCTATGCCCTGGATATGAACCTCTCTCTTTATAACATCATTTTCTAGAGTAAAAAGCCAAGGCCCAGTACAGGTTTGTTTGACCATCCACTGATTTCTTTTACTAATCTTGATGCTGCTCAAAATTAATATAAACAGAAGAACATGTTTCTCAAAGCCAATAACTTCCTCTGCAGTAATCCTGCAAAAAAGATGTTAAAAATGTAGGTGTATTACACTGCATCGTCACACCCAACTACACACACACAATGAACCTGAAATACACTGACAACAGCTATACTTCACACACCATAGCTTATAATACTGACATCCTCTGCACACACATGTCTGTACACGTACGCCCTCCTGTGCATCAGGCACGCATGTCCCTCTATGCATGCCCTCCTGTGCAACAGGCACGCGTGTCCCTGTACATGTCCTCCTGTGCAATGTGTATTCATGTCTCTCTTACATATCCTCCTGTGCTTTATGCTTTAACATGTTCATACATTGTTGTAACTGGCAAGAATGTGTGAGCAGACACTGAGACACACCCTGCCTATTGTCTGTTGGAAGAGCTGCTCACAGCCAGAGAATCCCACACAAAATGTCCGCTGGAAAGGTTCATTCCTAAGAGCACGAAAAACAAGTGAGAACTGAGATGTGTTAGAAACGACAAACAGGTGTTTTTATTTAAACTGCTTACAGTTGGTTTACCGTACTGCCCCTCACACTCTCAGGGCCAGGTTTAGAATCGAGAGATTCTCATTTCCAGCGAACGCACCGAGTCACTTCTTAAACCACTCACTCGAGCTGCTCTGTGTAGCTGGGTGGTGCAGGGAGATCAGGTTTGGGTGTGGCGACCTCTGTTATAGGGCAATAAATAGAAGATACTGCCTCCATTTGTCAATAAATCTGCAATACAGGGACTCGAGCAACTTCTGAAATGGGACGCAGATCAATGCAGGAAGGACAAGAATTTGTAGGGCTAGAGGGAGGAAGCAGGGGAGTGGGCTCATGGGTTTGCTGTCCCAAGGATGTAGCAAAGGCACAATGGCCCGAATGGCCTCTTTCAGTGCTCCACGATTCCATCAAATGCATGTCATTGGTGTGCAATCAAACACTGTCCACTTACACCTCATACAGCAGATTTCTGGAGAATGGGTGAACACAAGACAGGCATTCAGGAAGTGACAAAAAGCATAACTGAAGTTTTAAGAGGAAAAATAGCTGGAAGATAAAACTCCTTTCACACCCTCACAGCATTCCAACACACAGATATCGTACAGAAATGTGGCTACTACTGCACATGGTGACATCCTACAAGCAGATGTGACCAGGATTTTTCTGGAATGATATTCGTTGAGAGATAGAAACTGGCCAAGGACATGGGGCAAAAGACCTCGTTCCTCTCCTAACAATTGCTGTAGGATTATGCGTATATCCACGTGAGAGCAGGTAAGGACTCACTCGGTCTGACATCTCACTTGTAGGACACCCCCACCCCTGTACTACCACTGGGGGTGTTACCGTGGTAATGTGCTCATTGAAGCCAAAACTATGTCACAGGAAGGGAGAGCAGGCCAGGGAGATATTCAGAAGAATGTAGGGCTAAAGGCATTAATTGGGGGGAGCGGGAGAGAGAGAGAGACTTAGTGGTAGGGGATGGGGATATGGCGGAGGTCTTGAGTAACTTTTTTGTTTCGGTCTTCACGGAGGAGGACGTGAATAATTTGCCGGATGTTAGAGATGGAAAGGTGGTAGGACTGGAGGGTCTCGATGACATTACTGTTACTAGAGAGGTGGTGCTCGACAGACTGGAGGGGCTGATTGTGGACAAGTCCCCAGGACCGGATGGAATGCATCCGAGGGTCCTGAAAGAAATGGCGGAGGTGATAGTGGATGCCTTGGTGGTTATTTTCCAGACGTCGCTGGATTCCGGGGAAGTGCCGGAGGATTGGAAAACGGCTAATGTTACGCCGTTGTTTAAGAAGGGTGCCAGGCAAAAGGCGGGGAATTATAGGCCTGTTAGTTTAACATCTGTTGTAGGTAAAATGTCAGAATCCGTCATCAAGGAGGAAATAGCGAGGCATCTTGAGGGGAACTGCTTGATAGAGCAGACGCAGCACGGTTTCCTTAAAGGGAAGTTGTGTCTGACAAATTTACTGGAGTTCTATGAGGATGTGTCTAGGGCGGTGGATGTGGTCTTTCTGGATTTTCAGAAGGCGTTTGACAAGGTACCTCACAAGAGGTTATTACAGAAGGTCAGGGGGCATGGAGTTGGGGGTAGGGTGTTAGCGTGGATAGAGGACTGGTTGTCAAATAGGAGGCAGAGAGTGGGGGTCAACGGGTGCTATTCGGATTGGCGGATGGTGACTAGTGGAGTGCCCCAGGGGTCGGTGCTGGGGCCTCAGCTATTTACCATTTATATAGATGATCTGGAGGAGGGAACCAAGTGTAGGGTGTCGAAATTTGCTGATGACACCAAAATTGGTGGAAAGGCAAATTGTGCAGAGGGTGGGGAGAGTCTACAGAAGGATCTAGATAGGCTGGGCGAATGGGCCAATGGGCCAGGAAATGGCAAATGGAATTTAATGTTGGCAAGTGTGAGGTGGTCCACTTTGGTAGGAATAATGGTAGGAAGGATTATTACTTACGTGGAGAAAAACTGCAGCAGGCGACGGTGCAGAGGGACCTTGGGGTCCTTGTGCATGAGTCGCAAAAACCCAGCTTGCAGGTGCAGCAGGTGGTCAGGAAGGCGAATGGGATGCTGGCCTTCGCAGCGAGGGGGATTGAATATAAAAGTAGGGAGGTCTTGCTGCAACTGTATAGGGCATTGGTGAGGCCGCAGCTGGAGTACTGTGTGCAGTTTTGGGCGCCATACTTACGCAAGGATATTTTAGCCTTGGAGGGAGTGCAGAGGAGGTTTACTAGGCTGATGCCGGAGTTGAGGGGATTGAGCTATGAGGAGAGGCTGAATAAACTAGGCTTGTACTCGTTAGAGTTTAGAAGAATGAGGGGAGATCTCATTGAGACGTATATGATGATGAATGGGATGGATAGGATAGAGGTGGAGAGACTCTTCCCGCTCAGAAAGGATAGTAGGACTAGGGGGCATAGCCTCAAGATAAAGGGGAGGCGGTTTAGAACGGAGTTGAGGAGGAACTTCTTCACTCAAAGGGTGGTGAACCTCTGGAATTCTCTGCCCGTTGAAGTGGTGGAGGCTGCCTCGCTAAATATTTTTAAGACGCGGGTTGATGGGTTTTTGATGAGAGAGGGGATTAAGGGTTATGGGGAGAGGGCGGGAATGTGGAACTGAGCCACGACAGATCAGCCATGATCTTATTGAATGGCGGGGCAGGCTCGAAGGGCTAGTTGGCCTACTCCTGCTCCTATTTCTTATGTTCTTAAGAGAGACTGCAATGAGATCCTGGAGAAATTAGATGACAAGGTCCAGGGTTTTAAAATCAGTATGCTGAGGTAGGGGTTAGTCACATAATAAAGTGCTGCAGGCTTCCAGATCAGCTCTGGCTTTGATTAGGCAAAGATACAATGCTTACGTTACTAAACTAATAATCCCAAGAATGTGAGTTCCTGTACAGCTTCTCCCAAATTAAACACAAATCCTTTGAGAAAATTCAATCGTTATTTTGGAAACTTGCAAATTTGTGCAGGGTTATTCTTGGGCATAGAATAGTAACACACACACACGCATGCAGCGATCCCAACAGGATAGTAACACACACGCACACACAGAGTTCCTAACTGCAGCACAATAAGGAAGCAGCAAACTGCTCTCGTATTTCAGCATTTTTCAACAGCACCATCAAAAGATTTAAAATTAAACTCAGTTGGTTTAACTACATTACAAACTGGTGGGAAAAGAACAGCCTCTGATTATCTGTGACGGGCTTGGGTCTCCCCAGCTCACAGGAGCCTCACATGATGATTCAGAATTCAAGTGGGCCACAAACACTCACCAATGGAACAGTTCCAAACAGTTACTGAGTCAATGGCACGGCATAGCTGAACTGTGCTATCACTGCAAAAGCACACTGGGAGAAAGCTGGGGTCAGAGTCTAAGCCTGGGACTCAAGGTTACAGTAGTACCCCTGCCCCAGTATCCTACACACACACACAGGTACTCACCCTCTCCCTCCTGCAGGTTCCTCTCTCTGTCTCACTGCCACCGCCCTGCTCCAGAATGTTACAAACCAAACCCCGCCCCTCCACTCTGATTGGGCAGCTGCTCACAGACCGGTCTCAGCCATTGGCCCATTTCACTGTCAATCAAATAAATGCCACTCGTCAATGGTATTCAGTTCCGCCTTGCTGGAGCCTGGGTGTGAGTACAGAGAGAATCACACACAGCTTCCCACACCACCCCCCCCTCTCCCCCAGGCTGGGGTCAGCCCCTCCCCAACTCCCCCAGCTGGGGATAGCCCCCCCCCCCCAAACTGGGAGCCCCCAAAGCCCCCACACATACAAATACTATATGTTACTTACAGGCATCATGACCCAGTTCTCCAAGGGTGAGCACATCTTTCTGCAGCTATCTAAGTTTAGGAACCAGGCTGGTAGCTTGCTCTGGAAACTCTCTGATTATACACTGGAGCTCAAAGCAAACTGCTTCAGCTGCCACCTCACCAAGATCCAGTCCACATTCATAAACACATCTTTCACCAACAGCTCACACTCTACACATCACATCCCAATGTTATATTTCATTGCCTGTGCAGATCCAAACAAAAAAGCAGCTATTATTATCCACTAAAATTCTCATCTCTTCTATCCTGCTAACTCCAGTGTCTTCATTTCTACTCAATTCTCACGTTTTCTACTTTCTCACCTGGTGATCCTTGTCATTTCTGTCCGCTGGTTCTGTCCAAATTATTTTGGACACACATGTTGGCACTGTGTGTAAAAGAGTGACTTATTTGCATTTATATAGCGCCTTTCACAACCTCAGTATGTCCCAGAGCACTTGACAGCTAATTGAGTACTCATGAATTGCAACATTATTGTAAATATAGGAAAGTGGTGTCGCCCACAAACTCAAAGCGACAGTTACTCCAACACTGCTCCTATTATATACTCCACTGCTCTATCGCCCACCCACACTTTAACAAATCAGACCACAAGGCTGTGCTCCTGCTCCCAGCTTACAAGTAAAAACTGAAGCGGGAGAATCCATCAAAGAAAGTTGTGCAATGTTGGTCTGAGGAACCGGATGATCTCCTACGGGGCTGCTTGGAGTCAGCGGACTGGTCAGTATTTAAAAACTCTGCAACTAGCCTGAACGAGTACACCACTACAGCAACTGACTTCATCAGTGAGTGTGTAGAAGACTGTGTGCCAAAGAAGCAAATCCGTGTGTTCCCCAACCAGGAACCATGGATAAACAGGGATATCCACTGCTTGAAGTGCAGGTCTCTGAGGCGTTCAAGTCAGGCGATGTTGACCTATACACGAAAGATATGATCAAAGGGGAGCCAGCAAAGATGCCAAAAGACAGTACCAGGCCAAATTAGAGTCCCTGGCTAGCCACGCTGATTCCCGCTGACTATGGCAAGGTCTGCAAGACATAGCAGGCTGCAAGATGAAGCTATGTAAAATCGCCAGCTCCAACACACCTTCCTTGATGAGCTCAATGCATTCTACACCTGTTTTGAGCAAGAAGTCAGCAAGAGCATGCCCTCCACCCTGGATGAACCTGTATCTGGAGTCACCATTGAACAGCCTTCTCAAAGGTCAACCTAGGGAAACCGATTGGCCCGGATGGGGTACCCGGACGAGCACTCAGATCCTGTGTGGATCAGCTGGCGGGGGTATTCACAGATGTCTTCAACCTCTCTTTACAACAATCTGAGGTCCCTATCTGCTTCAAGAAGGCAACCATCATCCCGGTACCTAAGAATAAACAAGCAATGTGCCTTAATGACTATTGGCCAGTGACTGTGACATCCACCATCGTGAAATGCTTCCAAAGGTTAGTCATGGCACTACTATATAAAGTTGTCAAACTGTGATATAGGACCCCACGCACCCCGGACATTCTCTCTTCCACCTTTTTCCGTCGGGAAAAAGATACAGAAGTCTGAGGTCACGTACCAACCAATTTGAGAACAGCTTCTTCCCTGCTGCTGTCAGACTTTTGAATGGGCCTACCTCACATTAAGCTGATCTTTCTCTACACCCTAGTTATGACTGTAAGACTATATTCTGCACTCTCATTTCCTTCTCCATGAACAGTATGCTTTGTCTGTATAGCACACAAGAAACAATACTTTTCACTGTATGTTAGCACGTGACAATAATAAATCAAATCAAATCACCACGTTCATTGCATCGCATCTGTGTCTGTGTTCAGGTGCAGGGCGTTAACTGGGGGTTGGCTGTTGCTCGATTAGAGGATTCTCTCTCCTCAGGGCTGCGGGTTTCTGCCATTGGTCTTCCCAGGACTTCCATGTGACCACGAAAGTTAATGATAGGGCATTGGGGAGAGTTATAGAACAAAGCGATCTGGGGTACATGTTCATAGCTCCTTGAAAATGGAGTCACAGGTGGACAGAGTGGTGACAGCAGCATTCGGCATGCTTGGCTTCATTGGTTAGAACATTGAGTTGGGACGTCTTGAAGTTGTACAAGATGTTGGTAAGGCTACACTTGAAATACTGTGTAATTCTGGTCACCCTTTCATGGGAAGGATATTATTGAATTAGTGCAGAAAAGATTAACTAGGATGCTACTGGGATTTGATGGATTGAGTTATAAGGAGAGGCTGAATAGACTGGGACTTTTTTCTCTGGAGTGTAGGAAGCTGAGGGGTGACCTTACAGAGGTCTATAAAATAATGAGGGGCATAGACAAGTTAGGGGAGTATGGGTTTAAAGGTGAGAGGGAAGAGATACAAGTGTCCAGAGGGGCAATTTTTCCACACACACACACACACACACACACACAGAGGGTGGTGAGTGTCTGGAACAAGCTGCCAGAGGTAGTAGTCAAGGCGGGTACAATTTTATCTTTTAAAAAGCATTTAGTTATTTACATGGCTACGATGGGTATAGAGGGATATAGGCCAAATGCAGGCAATTGGGATTAGTTTAGAGGATTTAAAAAAAAAAAGTATGGCATGGACAAGTTGGGCCAAAGGGCCTGTTTCCATGCTATAAACCTCCATGACACTATGACCACATCTTTGGACACACGGGGCAGGACTTCCCATGAGTCAGTGTGATCCAGAGTGCAGGATTTGCTTCCTTTTTTCTCCGTTGCCTCATTGCTAAGATGCTGGGACTCAAAACACACTACAACTCCACAGGCAAATTGTTGCTAATCTGAACAATTGGCATATAGCTCCTCCTGTTAATAACCACACTGCTTTACTTTAGTGAGAACTTCCCCACAACTCTGGGGTGTTTTCTTTGTCTTTCCCCGGAAAGTTTGCTATTTGGAAGTTGGGCAAACAGGAATGTTTTACTCCTCATGCAGCTTCTCAATTCCTCAACTCTAATTTTTGACTGGTTTTGTTGCATCCTCCTTTCAGTTGTAAATTCAATGACATTCTCTGATTCGACCTTCTCCTTTATTCCTCTCCACTCCCTGGTGGGGAATATTTCCCAACTTATCATTCCCCTTGTGACGACCCTCAGCTGCTGTTCGAGATTCCTGGAGTGGTTTGATGGGTCCGGGATTGTTCTCAATTTGAGAAGTACAAAATCTCCTATGACTAAAGCTAGAGCCCTAACTTTATTGTTCCTTTATAGTTCATGCCAACATGTTTTATCCTGTGTTGCCCTAGAACATATTTTCCTTTTTTCCTTCTATCTTCATGTGGCTGCCTGGTTGTCTGAGGTTTTCTGACCATAGCTCTCCATACATCGCTAATGTCTTAACGTCACAATAGGACAACCAGAGGCAGCAGGTCCCAAAATCTTCCTCAGCCAAAACAGGAACAAAATCTGCATCATGTCCTCCCCAGCTGAACTAACTGGATCAACCCAAAAAACCCTGTACCAATTCTCAATTCCGTAAGAACCAAAGAAATAGGAAACCATTCAAGTTTGCTCCACAATTCAAGATAGATCACGGCTGAATAGCTCCATCAGACATGCAGTATCAACTGCATTCAATGACACACACAAACCAAAGTCAGGTAACAGGCTAACAGGAAAATAATACTTGATAATTCACAATGTACTGCTTAGTTGTCAAAATACAGTTTTATTTAATTTGCGCTGCTCCTTTAAATTCAGAAAATGTAACTGCTGTATTGTTAAGATAGAAATTTGCTGTGGGCAAGGGAGATACAGCTTGTGATTCCTGATCAAATCAGTACTGCCCAACCGCAGCTCATTCGCCTCAAAAAAAACGTGCGACACTGAGCAGCAAATTTAAACCAAACAAGGGAAAAGCATTGTCTAATCAAACACAGAAACAGTCCATTCAACCCAAGCCAGAGTTAACTCTCCATGTGACTAAATAATTCTCATCACCCTTACCCAGTCTGTTCCCACATCTTCTTCCACCTATCCAGTCTCATCCTCTATATTAACTGCGTTGCTAAGTCAGATATGCCTTAGATTTAATGCAATGAAGCTCTCTTTACTTGAGCCCCCAAACCCAACCTCAGGAGGGAATTAGCTCCAACACGAGTTTAACTCTTCAATCAATGATGGGCCCCCCCACCCCACTTACAAGCAGGGACTGTTTATGAACATTTTCCCCACAATGGGATTGTACTTTCAGATATGGCCAAAATGACCCAAACATATATCAATTAGCTTCAAACCGTACAGCTAGCAGAGTGGGGAGTTTCATTCCAGTCTCAGATCCAGGCTGATTGCAGGGATGGCAGGACTGATGCGTGAGGAGAGATTGACTAGGTTAGGATTGGTTCGCCGGTTCTATAACATTGTTCTATAACATTTAAGAAAATCTTGGACAGGTACATGGATGAGAGGGGTGTGGAGGGATATGGTCCAGGTGCAAGTCAGTGGGACTAGGCAGAAAAATAGTTCGGCACAGCCAGGAAGGGCCAAAGGGCCTGTTTCTGAGCTGTAGTGTTCTCTGGTTCTATGGTGTTTGGATGAATGGCGGCAGGGGGAAGAATCTCAGACTTATAAAATTCTAACAGGCCTAGACAGGGTAGATGCAGGAAGGATGTTCTTGCAAGTGGGGGAGTCCAGAACCAGCGGTCATAGTCTGAGGATTCAGGATAAACCATTCAGGATGGAGGTGGGGAGACATTTCTTCACCCAAAGAGTGGTGAGCCTGTGGAATTCATCACCGCAGGAAGTAGTTGATGCCAAAACACTGAATGTATTCGAGAGGCGGCTGGATATAGCACTTGGGACAAACAGGATCAAAGATTTTGGGGGAAAAAGCAGGGTTAGGCTATTGAGTTGGACAATCAGCTGTGATCATGATGAATGGCGAAGCAGGCTCAAAGGGCTGAATAGCCTTCTCCTGCTCCTATGTTTCTATTTAAAGTCAAATCCACTCTCCTCTGAACACATTTACACATAAATTAGGAGCAGGAGTAGGCTGTTCATTCCCTCTAGCCTGCTCTGCCCTTTGACAGAATCATAGCTGATCTGACTGTGGCCTCAACTTCAGTTTCCACCCTCCATCTATCCACATTCCCCCCCCCTCCACACACACCCACCTCCATCACTCCTAACTAACAAGAGAGTCAATCTAAATCTGTCTCAAAAACCTCAACCATTCAATGAGGGCTTTCAAAGGGAAATTACGGTTATTACTGGAAAAGGAAATATGTCTTGGGCTATGGTGAAATGTGGGCAGTTGCACTAAGTAGATTACTCTTTCAGAGGAACAGAATAGCTCAATTCCAATTACTCACCTTGGACCCAAATTCTTTATCTAAAAAATAATGTAATGACCTCTGCATCTCGACACTTCATCGTGACAACAACATTTAGCATCTAATCCATCCCATAATATTTTATTGTGCGAAGGTAAACAACATCCACTTCTTAAGTGCACCGGCCATGCTAAATTGTCCCTGAGTGTCCCGGGATGCATAGGTTAGAGGGATTAGTGGCGTAAATATATGGGGTTACAGAGAAAGAGCCTGGATAGAATTGTTTTTGGTGCAGACTTAGTGGGCTGAATGGCACTGTAAGATTTCTATGATTCTCTATATCATCACCTCCTCTCTAGCCTCCTCCACTGTTGCTAAATTTTAGACCGCTTATCCAAAGTCCAGTGCCAGGTGAGTAGAAACTTCCTCCCACTAAATATTGGGAAGACTAAAGCCATTGTCATCAGTCCCTACTCCAGTCTCTGTTCCCTCGCTAACAATTCCATCCATCTCCCTGATAATAATGAGACTGAACCAGATCACACACAATCTCCATCACATCTGACCCCAAAACATTGCTAACATCACCCGGCCTAAGTTTACCTGCTGCTGAAATCCTCCTTCATCTAAAATCTTAATTATCCCAACATGCTCCTGGCTTGTTTCCCAAATTCTACCTGAAGTCATCCAGAAGTCTGCTGCCCGTGTCTTAACTCATTATGTCTTGACCCCTATCACCATTGTGTTTGTTGGCCAAAATTGATACCCAGTCAAGCAATGCCTTAATCTAGAATTATCATCTTTGTTTCAAATCCCTTCATGGCCTCAAGCCCTGTTATCTCAAAGCCCTACAAGACTCATATCCGCACTTTAAATTTTTTTAAACTCATTCGTGGGATATGGGCATTGCTGGCTGGCCAGCATTTATTGCCCATCCCTCGTTGCCCGAGGGCAGTTGAGAGTCAACCACATTGCTGTGGCTCTGCAGTCACATGTAGGTCAGACGAGGTAAAGAAGGCAGATTTCCTTCCCCAAAGGACATTAGTGAACTAGATGGGTTTTTCTGACAATTGACAATGGTTTCATGGTCATCAGTAGATTCTTAATTCCAGATATTTTTATGAAATTCCAATTCTACCATCTGCTGTGGCGGGATTCGAACCCGGGTCTCCAACACATTAGCTGGAGCTTCTGGATTAATAGTCTAGTGCTAATACCACCAGGCCATCACCTCCCAATAGCTCGAGTATTCCTGAGTGATTTTAATCATGCCATCATTGGCGGTCATGCCTTCAACCACCTGGGGCTCCAAGCTCTGGAACTCCTTAGGGATTCCTAAAATTCTCCACTGACCTCTACCTTATTTTTCATCTTTAAAGAGACTTGCAAAAACTTGCCTCCATGACTCAGTTTCTGGTTCACAGGCCTAATACCTCATGTGGTTTGGCATCGAATTCTGCTTTATAATACTCCAGGGGTGCCTTGGGATGGTTTCTTACATTAGAGACACTATATAAATATTATTTCTTGCTGCTGTACCCATAGCAGCCTTTTGGGGAGCGAGTGCCAGTTTCCTACTACTCAGATAAAATGCTTCCTGATTTCCCTCTTACGTGACCTAGCTATCACTTTTAGAACTACCTTCCTGCTCTGTAGTTCCCCCAGAGGAGCTCACATCCTCTCCACTTACCCTGTTGATTCCTTTTACCATCTTACTGTCAACATTTATCCTTAAACATTGCTGTGCGTGGAAGGTTGCTGTGCAGATTAGTTGCTATATTTCCTACATTACAGTGAAGCAGTTTGGGATTTGTTTGTGGCTGTTCAAAATTCAAAACAAATGCAATTCTCTCTTTACTCTGAACATGTGCAGCTGTGCAAGGCTTTGACTGCAGAATCTGGCAGGTTACAGATGGCTGGCTGTACATTGTGCTTCATATTTGAGGTATTAACTGGGTTTACAGCATTGTCTGACAGTGAATGTCTGGTGCTCAATATCTTTTCCAACAAAGCCTTCTTCCCTGCTGCCATCAGACGTTTGAATGGACCTACCTTACACTAAGTTGATCTTTCTCTACACCCTAGCTATGACTGTAACACTATATTCTGTACTGTCTCCTTTCCTTCTCTATGAATGGTGTGCTTTGTCTGTAAGGCGTGCAAGAAAATACTTTTCACGTATCCCAATACATGTGACAATAATAAATCAAATCAAAACCTTTTACACTGGAGCCTCCACTCAACCTCAGATAGTGATTGGGGAAATATCGACTCCTGACCATATATCATAGGAGATTAATATCTTACAAGTAGACTGCTAATATTAACCTGAGCAAATGCCAACTAAGCATGATCAGCCTTCCAAACAGCTTTTCACAGCAAAAAAGATCATTCAACCATCAATCCCTCCATCCTCCCCTCTGCTGTCCTCCTAACTTGAGTCTGTTCTACTATTCCAATAGATTACAACTGATAGTAAAGTAAAAGTACATAAGAACATAAGAAATAGGAGCAGGAGTAGGCCATCTAGCCCTTCGAGCCTGCCCCGCCATTCAATAAGATCATGGCTGATCTGTCGCGGCTCAGTTCCACTTTCCCGCCCTCTCCCCATAACCCTTAATCCCCTCTCATCAAAAACCCATCAACCCGCGTCTTAAAAATATTTAGCGAGGCAGCCTCCACCACTTCAACGGGCAGAGAATTCCAGAGATTCACCACCCTTTGAGTGAAGAAGTTCCTCCTCAACTCCGTTCTAAACCGCCCCCCCTTTATCTTGAGGCTGTGCCCCCTAGTCCTAGTGTCTTTTTTGAGCAGGAAGAGTCTCTCCACCTCTATCCTATCTATCCCATTCATCATCTTATACGTCTCAATGAGATCTCCCCTCATTCTTCTAAACTCTAACGAGTACAAGCCTAGTTTATTCAGCCTCTCCTCATAGCTCAACCCCCTCAACTCCGGTATCAGCCTAGTAAACTTCCTCTGCACTCCCTCCAAGGCCAAAATATCTTTGCGCAGGTGCAGCGCCCAAAACTGCACACAGTACTCCAGCTGCAGCCTCACCAATGCCCTATACAGCTGCAGCAAGACCTCCCTACTTTTATATTCAATCCCCTTCGCTATGAAGGCCAGCATCCCATTCGCCTTCCTGACCACCTGCTGCACCTGCAAGCTGGGTTTTTGCGACTCATGCACAAGGACCCCGAGGTCCCTCTGCACCGTCGCCTGCTGCAGTTTTTCGCCCCGTAAGTAATAGTCCTTCCTACCATTATTCCTACCAAAGTGGACCACCTCACACTTGCCAACATTAAATTCCATTTGCCATTTCCTGGCCCATTCGCCCAGCCTATCTAGATCCTTCTGCAGACTCTCCACACCCTCCGCACAATTTGCCGTTCCCCCAATCTTGGTGTCATCAGCAAATTTCGACACCCTACACTCGGTTCCCTCTTCCAGATCATCTATATAAATGGTAAAAAGCTGAGGCCCCAGCACCGACCCCTGGGGCACTCCACTACTCACCATCCGCCAATCCGAATAGCACCCGTTGACCCCCACTCTCTGCCTCTATTTGACAACCAATCCTCTATCCACGCTAACACCCTACCCCCAACTCCATGTCCCTTGACTTTCTGCAATAACCTCTTGTGAGGTACTTTGTCAAACGCCTTCTGAAAATCTAGAAAGACCACATCCACCGGCTCTCCTCTATCCACTGCCCTCGACACATCCTCATAGAACTCCAGTAAATTTGTCAGACACGACTTCCCTTTAATGAAACCGTGCTGCGTCTGCTCTATCAAGCAGTTCCCTTCAAGATGCCTCGCAATTTCCTCCTTAATGACAGATTCTAACATTTTACCTACCATGGAGGCTTACATTAACACTGCAATGGAATTACTGTGAAAATCCCCTCGTTGCTACATTCCAGTGTCAGGTTGGGTACACTGAGGGAGTATTTAGCATGGCCAACGCCCCTAACCAGCATGTCTTTCAAACTGTGGGAGGAAATGGGAACACCCGGGAGGAAACCCACGCAGATATGGGGAGGACATGCAGACTCCACAAAGACAGTGACCCAAGCCAGGAATTGAACCCAGGTCCCTGGTGCTGTGAGGCAGCACTGCTAACCACTGTGCCATCACCTCAATTCCATTTACCCACCTTTGCTCTATGTCCAATGACATCTTTCCGCACAAAATCTATCCTTGTATCTTGAAAATGAGTGGTGCTGGGTTTGAGAATGTTTCCATTCCCTTTACTATGAAGGCACAGTTCATGATTATACTCTTCCATGGCACAGTTCTGATATTAAATGTGTTCTACTTTCCCCTTCCTGAGGGAATAGTTTTCTCCATTTAGCCTTGCTAATCTCTAACATTTTGAACACCTCGATCAGTCCTCAACCATTTAAATTTGAGGGAGCACAAATACTTTTACAGGCTCTCAGCTGGAGTGGGAGTGTACAACTCTGGGCACCATATTCGGAAGGACGTCACGGCCTGGGTGTGGGGGCAGAGCAGTTTGCCAGATTAGTGCGGGGTGCGGTGACTGTCAGTTAGCTTTGCCGGCTAGCTGGACGCAGTATGATGCAAAATGACACCAATCACGTGACTTCAACTATCATACCAGCTGTGCTGTGCTAGCTGACGAAGGCTGGCCTTTTCACCTTTCTCCACACTAGCAAGCAATGGCCTTCAAAATATATAACTACTTCACTCTGTCTTCCTCTCTCTCTCTGAGATGTCTATGGTCTTTTGTGGACTATGGCTAAGTACTTTACCAGGCAAGAGGCGCGGTTACACTGGGAGATTGGAACATAGGACAGGCTAACAGGAGGCCCAATAGCACAGGCCAAAATTATTAAGCATTTTGATGAACTAGGGAGAAAGAATTTCCCCTGTTAACTGGGTCAGTAATCAAAAGTCAGAGATTTAACATTGGCAAAAGGACAAGGCAAGAAATGAGGAGAATTTTCTTCACAGAAGGCTGTTGACAGTTGAGACACACCACCTGTAAAGGCAGTGTGAGCACAACATACAGGAAATTGAAACGGATGTTACTTGAAGATGACTAATTTACAGGATTATGAAGGGAAGTTAAGAGGATGTGTGGAATCAAATTTGGCAGCAGTTTCAATGGCCTGGTACAAGCCTCCCTCGTAGGATCACTACAACAGACTATTCAGCCAAATCAAATCTGCACCAACTCTCAAACAGCAAACAGAATTCCAGCACAGGAACAGGCCCTTCGGCCCTCCAAACCTGCACCAACCATGCTGCCTGTCTGAACTAAAACCCCCTACCCTTCCAGGAACCATATCCTTCTATTCCCATCTCATTCATGTACTTGTCAAGACGCCCCTTAAAAGTCACTACTGTATCCACTTCCACTACCTCCCCCGGCAACGAGTTCCAGGCACCCACCACCCTCTGTGTAAAAAAAATCCGCCTCGGATTCTCTTTTAAATCTTGCCTCTCGCACCTTAAACTTGTGCCCCCTAGTGATTGACTCTTGCACCCTGAGAAAAAGTTTCTGACTATCCACTCTGCCCACGTCTCTCAATCTTGTAGGCTTCTATCAGGTCACCCCTCAACCTCCATTGTTCCAGTGAGAACAAACCAAGTTTCTCCAACCTCACCTCATAGCTAATGCCCTCCATACCAGGCAACATCCTGGTACATCTTTTCTGTACCCTCTCCAAAGCCTCCACATCCTTCTTGTAGTGTGGCGACCAGAATTGAACACTATATTCCAAGTGCGGCCTAACTATGATTCGATAAAGCTACAACATGACTTGCCAATTTTTAAATTCAATACCCAGGCCGATGAAGGCAAGCATGCCATATGCCTTCTTGACTACCTTCTCCACCTTCAATGGTCTACGTACCTGTACACCCAGATCCCTATATCATAATTCTATGATATGAAAGAGAAACAGAAGTCGACCATTTCTCGACAGAACATCGTATAAGGCCAACCTCCCCACCCTCCTCTATCCAAGTAACCCCACAGTGTCCCAAGATGCATGGGGTAAATCAGGGACAATTTAACATGACCAATCCATCTAACCGGCATACCTTTGGTATGATAAAATTTTATGACTCTAACTTGTCCTCATAATTTAACACTTTTAAGCTACCATATATACTAAGAAGGAATCTCAGTGGAAGGTAAGGTATTAAATAGGACGGCAAATGTTATAGATCATAAACACTACTTCCAGCTGAGAAGGCAACATAGGTGCAATTGTTCATGAATAAATTTAGCGATCATATTAGGACATGATTCATACAGACCAGGGCAGCACGGTGACAGTGGTTAGCACTGCTGCTTCACAGCATCAGGGACCTGGCTTTGATTCCCAGCTTGGGTCACTGTGCGGAGTTTGAACGTTCTTCCCGTGTCTGTGTGGGTTTCCTCTGGGTGCTCCGGTTTCCTCCCACACTCCAAAGATGTGAGGGTTAGATGGATTGGCCATGCTAAATTGTCCCTTAGTGTCAGGGGGACTAGCTAGGTAAATGTATGGGGTTATGGCAATAGGGCCTGGGGGAATTGTGTTTGGTGCACTTGATGGGCCAAATGGCCTCTTTTTGCACTGCAGGGATTCTATGATATGAAATAGAAGAAGTCAACCATTTGACTCTCGAGTCAGCCCCGCCATCAAATAAGATCAGATAGTGTTTCAAATTCCCATCTACCCTTGCTCGCCTGAAAGGTATCTATCCACCACCGCCTTAAATGTGCTTTCTGGTTTCTGGAGGTAGAGAAATCCAAAATCACACAACCCTCAGAAACAATTTCTCCTCATCTCTGTTCTAAATGGCATTCTTAGAAAGAAGCACATTCCCTGTGGTAATTGCTGAGAAGTGATTGGGAGGCAGAAATCTTGGCAAAGTTTAAGACAAACCCGATGCTAGGATAGGAAGAGGTTGCTTATATGAATGAACTAAGATGAGCCAAATGGCCTTCCTCGTGTGTGAACTGTTTGAAAGTAATTAAATGATAGGTGTATGTTCTAAATAGAAGCTATGTCTTGTTTTCAATACAACCAAAAACATACATCAGTCCAGTAAATGAATGCCATGGTTACAGAAAGTGTTCAGAAGTTATTTTAAACTTGTTGACCATGTTATTTTCCTTAAATTAAATATGCACTAATTTAACCACAAACAGCTAAGCAGCTATTTAGGATGGAGGAGGAGAAATTTCTTGGAATTGTCCACATCAGTGTGCTGTGGATGCTAAGTCACTGTGTTTATCTGAGGTTGAATACACTTGCTATATGTCTCAATGAGATATATAAGATGATGAATGGGATGGATAGGATAGAGGTGGAGAGACTCTTCCCGCTCAAAGGACAGTAGGACTAGGGGGCACAGCCTCAAGGTAAAGGGGGGGGGCGGTTTAGAACGGAGTTGAGGAGGAACTTCTTCACTCAAAGGGTGATGAATCTCGAATTCTCTGCCCGTTGAAGTGGTGGAGGCTTCCTCGCTAAATATATTTAAGACGCGGGTTGATAGGTTTTTGATAGGCAAGGGGATTAAGGGTTATGGGGAGAGGGCGGCAAAGTGGAACTGAGCCACGACAGATCAGCCATGATCTTATTGAATGGCGGGGCAGGCTCAAAGGGCTAGATGGCCTACTCCTGCTCCTATTTCTTATGTTCTTATAGATACGGGCACTAAGAGGATAAAGGAATATGGGGACTGGGCAGGGCAGTGAACTGGAGGTAGACTGCTACCTGAGCTCTCATTGATTGGTGAAGCAGGTTCTAGGGGATGTATCAACTCATGCAGCTCCAATTGTTTTGTTCTTACAATGCTCCCAGATTGGGTCCTTAGTATACAATGGTTCACTCAAAGCCATGCATCTGTGGTACTATGATTTGGTTTTTGTTACGTGTAGTTGGCCTCAGTGTGCCAGGAATAGGAAAGGATATAGACAACACTGTCAGGAGCGGCTCAAAGAGAGAGAAGAAACCTGTCAGCGCATAAACAACGCTGGAATGCCAGTTTCAAAATAAAAGCAGCAGACAAGATCCAAGTTATTTGGAATGGGTCTCACTGTCTGCACGAGGGGCAAAATAATTTAACTATTTCACTCCCTCCAGGTTTGTTTTAAATTTTCTAATTAGCACATGACAGATGGCAAAGACCAGAGGGGGAAAATGCCTCCCCAACTGACAGTACTTTAATATCAGGAAGAAAGTAATATATTTATTTGTCTGTGTACTTTGCATCTTTCCCTTTTGTGTAACAGTGTGGTAGAGAGTTCAGATATCAACCACAAAATCAAACAGCGCATTATAAATGTGGGCAGATGCTTTGCCCTTGCTGGCAAGGTACAGGGAGATCAGATTGCCAATTTTTGCAATCCAATCAGATGAAGAAAAGCAATAGTGATGGAGCTGGCCAGGCCAGGAGAGATCAGGACTTCTGTATTTTAAGAATTGTCAATCCAGCTGTGTTTCTCACTGTCTCACGTCTTTCCCAGATCACACTACCTGGGATTTTTCCTGGACCTGTGTTCTTTACCTCCTGCACTCCTCAACCCAACGCACCTTATATTAGCCAGCTCTTTTTACAAAGTACTTTGTCATGTTCAGTACACAAGATGTGGAGATCCCAGCGTTGAACTGAAGTAGGCACAGTAAGTCGTCTCAGGTCTAACGGGTTTATTTGCTACCACAAGCTTTTGGTGTGTCCCTCCTTCTTCAGGTGAGTCACCTGATGGAGAGGAGCTCTGAAAGCTTGTGCTACCAAATAAACCTGTTGGACTTTTAACTGGTGTTGTCAGACTACTTAATGCTCAGTACAAGTATGAGGATATTGAATATTACAGACTAGAAGATCATATTTTGTGTAAGTGATCACAAAAACATGTTATTTTGGCTGCAACTTATTGACAATGGACAGTTGTGTGGCCAATATTTAGTTAAACGTGGACCTGTCTCAGGGCACTTCACAGTCACCGGGAAAGTTTTCTAATGCAGCCAAAGTACTGCACTTATTCCACTTTGAGAACCAATCATCTACATAAGGCTTTGTTGCTTCATGAGAATCCTTTGTTTCTAAAAGATCTCCACTCCAACTCATGTATCAACTTAACTAAGAACAGCAAGAAGTCTCAGAACACCAGGTTAAAGTCCAACAGGTTTATTTGGAATCAAAAGCTTTCAGGGCACTGTCTCTTCATCAGGTGAGTCATCACCACTAAGAAGACATCAAAACTACAATGGATAGTGACCGAGTTATCAACTGCATTTATATAATCATGGTTGTAACCTCATCTGCATGTAATCTGCACGTGATAACGAAAGAGAGACAAGTGATTCAAAGGCTGCATTTTAAACATGTGATATCATATGCCTTTATTTTAAAAATTGCCAAAAAGCCTGCTGCTAGATTAACTTAGAGAAAAAGCACTGTGGTGAAGAAATGCACACACCTCGCATGGAAACACCCCAGAGCATCCCATCATCCCTATCCTTGTAACACCATGTATTTACCCCGCTAATTACCCTAACCTACACATCTTTGAGCATTATGGGGCAATTTAGCATGGCCAATCCACCTAACCAGGAGGTGGTCATCCAACTTCTCAAGCCTGTCCAGTCATTCAATGAGATCATGGCTGATCTGTACCTAAATTCATAGACTCGGCTTTGTTCTACAGCCCTTAATATCTCTCAATACCTAAATATATCAAACTCCATTTAATATCAACAATCTTATTCTGCGTAAAAATCTACTTTGAGCCAGTTTTTTTTTAGGCAAATGGTTGGGGGTCAATCCATACATAAATAATATTTGCAGGGCAGAATTCCATGCATGTTCTTGGGTATTCCGATGCCCTTTGAAATTTTCCCTATATCATTCTTTTGCGCCATGGCGCAATGGAGTTGAGGAGGAACTTCTTCATTTAAAGGGTGGTAAATCTCTGGAATTCTCTGCCTGTTGAAGTGGTGGAGGCTACCTCGCTAAATATATTTAAGGCACGGGCGGATAGGTTTTTGGTAGGCAAGGGAATTAAGGGTTATGGGGAGAAAGTGGGAAAGTGGAACTGAGCCACTTCAGATCAGCCATGATCTTATTGAATGGCGGGGCAGGCTCGAAGGGCTAGATGGCCTACTCCTGCTCCTATTTCTTATGTTCTTATGGGTGGAGCAACATGACCCAACTGGTGCCATTTTGCAGCAGCCTGCCCCACCCACTGAAACACACTCTCCTCACTTGCATCTCCTCCTATTCACTTCCTCCCACTTGCCGCCCCTCACCTGAGCCCTCATTCAGTGAGGTTTGAAGAGAGAATGTGGCGAGTGGGAAGAAGGAGACAGAATTGGCCAAAGTGCACATGGCATGTACAAAGAGTTGGGAATTTTTGGCCAGAGCCATGGGTTGACATATACATGAGATATATGAAAAATTAGGGATTTTTTGGCAAAAGTCAGAATTTGACTTTTGAGATCAACTATCACTCTAACACAAGCAGTAATTTGCCATTTGCTGATGAGCATTCCAAACTTCTACCACTGTTTTTTGAAAGCATTTCCCAACTTCAGTCCTAAACAATTCTCTTCAATTTTTAAACTCTGCCCTTTGTCCCAGGGTCCCCAGCCATTAGAATTAATTTATATATATTTGTATAAATGTATTCCTTTCTCAGAGTTACAAAACCAATGTGCAGACTGGACAAGGCAAGCCCTTAATCCATCTCCCTACTTGCTCCAGAAACCAATTCAAATTGTCCTGCCTGCTATCCTTAAAATCTTGAGAACTTTAACTCTGTTTTCTGGTAAATCTGTACTGTACTCTCTCCAAGGTCAATACATCCATTTTAAGGTGCACAGTTCCCCAGGTGTGTGCTAACCTCAGTGAGTTTGTGGGAGTGGACTATATTCTGTTAGTACTTACACGTTCATCCCCTTTTTAAAGCCTAGCAGGACTGACTGACCCAAATGTTCAGGAATTGGTTGCAACATTTCCAGCTCTTAACGAGAATCATGACACAGGGGCATTGACCAACTCTGACCTAAATTAGGTCTTCTAAGCTATTCCTTCACAAGGCCTCAATCAGGTCTATGTTATTAAAAAAAAATATTCCAAGTATTTTAAACCTATTTTATTAGGTTAAAGTACTCTTTCCTCACATGCTGAACATTACAGGTGGCACAATGATTAGCCAAGAACTCAGGTTCAATTCTGGCCTTGGGTGACTGTGTGAAGTTTGCACCTTCTCCCCATGTCTCTAGAAGGAATGCAGGGGTTTACCAGACCGGTTCTTGGGATGGTGGGACTGACGTATGAGGAGAGATTGAGCTGGTTAGCATTGTATTTGCTGGAGTTCAGAAGAATGTGATGGGATATCACAGAAACCTACAAAATTTTAACAGGACAGGACAGGGTAGATGCAAGGCGGATGTTCCCAACTGGGGGTGGGGGTCAGAACTTGGGTGTCCCAGTGAGAGGATACAGGAGAGACCGTTTAGGGCAGAGATGAGGAGAAATTTCTTCACCCAGGGAGTGTGATCAGCCTGTGGAATTCACTACCACAGAAAGCAGTTGAAGCCTAAACGCATGTTTTTAAGAAGCAGTTAGATATAGCACTTGAGGCAAAGGGGATCATGTATGGAGAAGGCAGGGCTATTGAGTTGGATGATCAGCCATGATCAGAATGAATGGCGGGAACAGGCTTGAAGGGCCAGATGGCCTCTGCTGCTCCTATTTTCTATGTACCATTGACTGAAATTTGTGATGTAAAATGTGGTAACCAATGCAGCAGTGATGTTCTGGCATGACAAACACCTTGTGCAGCTTTCATTTCCTCACAGCCTATTGGAACCTTATCAGTGCTTACAATCCACTCCCATGCCATGATGAAGATACATAACCAGTACTCCAATCACCTTTAAAAGGAATTTCAGACTATTGAGTGGTGGTGGGATGGGGGTTCCTGGTCATCTGGGCCCAGGAAAGTTAAACATTTCCAAGAATCCTCCAGCCTCCCAAAAAGATTCATCTTTTCTTTAAAGCAAATCATTTTTGTTTTGTAGACATTCAAACAAGATCTGAGTGAAATGGGTAATAACTCATGCTCAATTTTAATTCTTCTATCTGAATCTGTCCTTGCAGTAGAGGGAATGCAGAGAAAGTTTACAGACTGATTCCTGGGATGGTAGGACTGATGTACACGGAGAGATCGAGTCGGTTAGGATTGTATTCACTGGAGTTCAGAAGAATGAAATGGGATATCATGAAAATTCAGATAAGAAGTCATTGAAGAATTAAAATGGAGTACAAGATTTATTACCCATTCCACTCAATCAAAAGCAGCTGAGATGCCAGATGTGTTTCAACCCTGTCAATACCTAACTGATGACATTAGGGTATTTAAGCTTAGTGTTGCACAAGCTGTTACTCTCAGTTTGGCTATTTCAGGTTTATAACAACTTCAAAATAGAGAAGTCCAGACCAATCCTGGAACAGTGATCATAATTCTGCAAGTTTTAAGGTGCTTGTGGAAAAGGACAAAAGTAGTCCTCGGGCGAAGGTGTTAAATTGGAGGAAGACTGGGAGGGAGTAGGTACAATAGCAGCATCTAACGAATACAAAAATAGGATGGGAATGGAGGGATATGGACTCCGTAAGTGCCTACAGTTTTAGTTTAGGCGGGTGTCATTATCAGTGCAAGCTTGGAAGGCTGAAGGGCCTGTTCCTGCGCTGTACTGTTCTTTGTTTAATCTGGTTGGGCTGTAGTTATTTGGATTTAATTAACACATTGATTGGAAGGAGCAAGGTCACTTTACAAAGTGAGGAATGTAGTGTGGACAGATCGAGTGTGGGTGCTTTCTCAGGTGATACATACAGGGAAATGAGCAATCGTACAAATGACACCGCAATAAATGAACTATATATATATATATATATATATATTGAACTCAGTCAATCCTTTGTTTTAAGTTGTATTTGTGTAGGCTCACATGCATCAATTCCCCCTTCTGATTGAACTTCAATTTCAGACAGTTAAAACCTAGTTTAACCGAAGGATAATCTCAGGTTGTGAATCACAATGGAGTAAAAGGTGAGGAAATACATGGTGGGAACTTGATTCTGATCTATTGTGGCCTTATTGAGGTTCATATACATCTCCGAGCAGCCTAACTTCCTCCTCACAACCAAAAGTGACAGAAAAAAGGCTCTAAACAGGAAGTAAAGTTGTCAGTTGTGTCAGAATTTTAGGGACCTGTTAAATACACTTCTGCAGCTGACTAAATGAGAGGAAGTTGAAGTTCATAATGAATGGTCTGGTCTAATACTGGACAATGAAATACAATTAAAGAATAGACTGATCAGGAAATCCCTCATGTTGCATCTAAATTGTGAAAATTGAAACCATTGTACCCAACTCCAGCCTTAATCTTCATTTCCCAGACACCAACTCCATCTTTCTTCCCCGATCAGAGACTAAACCAGATTAATTACATCTTTGCCTTGACATTTAATCCTGAGATCAGCTTCCATCCCAAGTCATCTCCATCAGCAACCTCTTCAACCTCTGTCACACACTCAACCCTTGCCTCAGCTGCTGTGCGAAGTCCCTCATCCAGGACTTACCTTAACTCAGCTATTCCAATACTCTCCTCGCCCACCTACCATCTACACCATTTGTAAATTTAAGCTCTCTGAAACTTCTGCTGCCTGTATCCATGCTCATACTAAGTCCCACTGGGCTCACCGAGTTAGCTGTCAATGTATCAATGCCTTCAAATCCCTCCATGATTTCCCATCTCCTGTCCTGTATCACCGTGAACTCTGCATTTTTCAAATTTTCGTCTTGTACTCATTTCTGATTTCCAGTTGCCTGGGCCCTAAGCTCTGGAATTTCCTCCCGAAATGTCTCTCAAGCAGTTAACTCTGGATTTCTTCTCCCCAGAAACAACATTTTCATTGTTGACAACCCTGCAACCACTACTCTCTCTCTCTCAACAACTTCCAAGCCTTCAGTCCCCAGCACCTTGATGCTAAATTTAAAATTCAATGGGACGCTGGAATCTAAAACAAAGTTAGAAAATGCTGGAAGATTTCAGCAGGGCTCTCAGCATGTGGAGAGAGAATAGAGCCAATGTTGAGTCAGAACAAGAGTCATCTAGACTTGAAACACTGGCTCTATTCTCTCTCCACAGATGCTGTCAGACCTGCTGAGATTTTCCAGCATTTTCTGTTATTGTTTCAGATTCCAGCATCCACAGTATTTTGTTTTTATCTAAAAGGCTGGCTATCTGAGTTACATGTAAATTTTCTCCCTGAACCAAGTCTAATGAGTATCTTTCAAATTAAACCATCCATCAGTTACCAATCCACATAATTTCTCAGTAAGCTGGCAAGTTATTGCATGACTCTTAAGTGCTAATGTACATAATTTGCAAATACCATATCCCAATCATTAACTCTGATTTGAATATTTGCTTTCAATCTTTCTGCTCCAACCTTGTTCCTTTAAAATTTGTAGCATTATAAATACAATTTGTTCAGGGAACTTTCTATCAACTCGCTCAGATCTACGTACTGTAGGTTTAATGCCTTGAAACTTCAGAAAGCAGAAGGAATATTTCAGAAAACACCTCATCTTACATGTATGGCTAAAGCCAGATTTATTTTTAAGTCAATTTTATGGTCTTAAGTGGGCTGATTGTGATAGAGTTAAACAAAAAGGTACAGCACAGAAACAGACCCATTGACCCTCCAAGCCTGTGCTGATCATAATGCCCTAACTAAACTAAAACAAAACTTTGGACCATATCCCCTGAAATAGCCTATTCCCTCCCTATTCATGTACCTATCCAGGTACCTCTTAAATGTTGCTAATGTGCCTGCTTCCACCACCACCACCTCTGGCAGTGCATTCCAGGCATCCACCACTCTGAAAAACATCCCCAGCACACCGTCCTTAAAAACTCTCCCCCTCTCACCTTGAACCTGTGCCCTCTTGTAATTGACACCTCCACCTGGGAAAAAAGCCTCAGACTATCCAACATCTATGCCTCTCATACTTTTGTAGACCTTTCTCAAGTATCCCCTCAGCCTCTGTCTTCCCAGTGAAAACAGTCCTAGTTTATTCAACCTCTCCTCATAGTCAACACCCGAGACCAGGCAACATCCTGATGAACCTTCTTTGCATTCTCTCCAAAGCCTCCACGCCTTTCTGGTAGTGACCAGAACTTGACGCAATATTCCAAATGCAGCCTAACCAAGGTTTTATATAGCTGCAACATGATTTCCCAATTCCTGTACTCAATGCCCCAGCTGATGAAGGTAAGTATGCTATATGCCTTCTTAATCGTCTTGACCACATGTTGCCACATTTAGGGAACTAGCAAAACCAAGGTTGGTTAATAGATAGTGCAAGTTTAGTTGATGGCTGCCATGGTTATTACTGTTATTTCAGCCAGTTTGTGGAATAATCCTGCAGTTAATTTGGACAGTGCACTGGTAAGAGTCTTGCTGGTATAAATATTCACTAACAACTTGCATTTATCTAGCACCTTTAATGCAGTTAGAAACAAGCAGCTTCACAGGAACATCGAACAAAATTTGACACTGAACCACATTAAGGGGATACTGCAGCCAGTGAAAGAGGTAGGACTTAAAGAGCTCAATAGGAATAAAGAGATGGAAGGGGAGTGATTTGGGGGCAGGGGGAACTCCTGAGCTTAGGAGTCCAGACATCTGAAGGCCACCAATGTGGAGTGATTAGAAGTGGAGATGCATATGCAAGAGGCCAGGATTTGAGTATACAGATCTACATGCTTAACAATTCATTCTCTAGACAGGGGAAACAGCCTCTCAGCAACAACCTTTATGGGCCCTCAAAAATATTACATGGTTCAGTATGACTACCTTAAATTCCTCATTGGTCCACTCTAATCAATTTCTCTTGATAGGACAATTCTTCATTTCTTGAATCAATCCCAATGAACCAGCTTTGTATCCCTCTAAGATAGCTGTACTCTTTCCTTAGGTAAACTAAAAGCTAGGTGTGGTGTACAATAACAGCAAAACTTCATTCTTCAACTCCAATCCCTTTGCAATTAGGCCAACATTCTATTTGCCTTCCTAAGTTATTATTGTGCCCAACTGCTGACTTGTGTTTAAGAAAATACAAATCCTTTGGAATTCCTCTAACACTGCACAACATTTTCTTTTTATTCATTCATGGGACATGGACATCACTGCTGGTCAGCATTTACTGCCCTTGAGAAGGTGGTGGTGAGCTGCCTTCTTGAACCACTGCAGTACACATGCTGTGGGTTGACCCACAATGCCATGGGAGGGGGAGGGGGGGGGGAGCAGAAGATACCAGGGTTTAAAAATATGTATTTGTATCCTTCCTACCAGAGTGAATAACTTTACATTATACTTCACCTACCACGTTCTTGCTATTTGCTTAACCCACATGTCTTTGCAAAGTCTTTGTCTCCTCCCATCTAGCTTTGAGAGCTCAAGGGAGTGTTGATAGCAAATTTGGGATATGTCCCAATCATTAACATTGATTAAATAACTGAAGCTCACCCATTGGTAGTAGCCTGTCAACCTGAAAATGGCCCAGTTTATTCCCACTCTGTTTCTGCCCTTAACCACTTCTCCCTCCACGCTAACACATTAACATCAAACCCATGACCCTAATCTTGTGCAACAACTTTTTGACCAGCATCTTACTGAATTTTATTGATTTGAGAAAACATTTTGTCATGCAGAGGGTGATGGGAATCTGGAATGCACTGCCTGGGAAAGCTGTGGAGGCCAGAGACCTTACAACTCAAAAAATATTTGGACGAGTACGAGAAATATCAAAACATACAAGGGTATGGGACAAGTGCAGGAAAATGGGATTAGTGCGTCTTTAGTGGTAATTATTGTCGGTGTGGACTCAATGGGCCTTTTCTGCATTGTATGACTAAGAATGTGCAAATATATTACATCGACTAGTTCCCTTTTATCTATCCTGCTAGCTACATCCTTAAAAACTACTGTAAGTTTGCCAAATATGATTTCCCTTTCATTAAAACATTGACTTGTCTAATCATTTATGATTCTCCAAGTGCTGTTAGCACTTCCTTAATAATGAATTCCAGCAATTTTTTGAAGATTGATGTCAGTTTACTGGGCTGCAGTTTCCAGATTTTGCTCTCTCTACTTTATCATTTGCTTTCTGTCAAATGGCAAATTTGCTTAATTCTGTGGCATTGCCCAAATGGCAACGGGTGCAGAATTGAATAATTTCTGGAAAATCATAACCAAGTTATTCACTAATGCACAGCTATCTATTTTAGAAACCTGGATGGAGGCCACCAGGATCAAGGGTTTCTTTTGACTTTCAGTCCCATTAACCTCTCCAGTACTTTTTTATTTACTAATATTAATTACTCCAAGTTTCTCGTTCTCATTTTGCCCTTGGTTCCGCACTATTTCTGATATATTTGTGTTTTCTATTATGGAGATGGGCAAAATTTTTAGCATCATGCCATTTCCTTGTTCCATATTATAATTCTTCTTGTTTCAGTCTTGATAGACCCATATTTATTTTTGCTACTCTATTCCTTTCTACTTACTTATAGAAGATTTTGAATATTTCTGGCTAGTTTATTCTTGTTCTATTTTCTTTCCTCTTACCAATTTTTTGGTCATCCTTTTGCTTAGATTTATGACCTGACACCTTCAGCTTACTACTCTTTCTTGACAGTTTTTTAAATCTAATACCATCCTCAACACATTCTGTTGGCAACAATGGATCAGTTTTACCTTGGGGGCTTTTACTTCTCAATGGAATGTCTGAATTGTTGAGAATTAACAATATTTACTGAACATTACTACTAATCTATCAGAGTATGAAAGTAAGCTAGTGGGGAGCATAAAAACTGACCGTAAAAGTTTCTATAGCTATGTAGAGAGAAAAATTGACAAAAAATGAATGTAGGCTCCTTAATCAGAAACGGAAGAATCCATAATGGGGAATAAAGAAATGGCTGAGCAATTAAACTTTGCTTCAGACTTCACAAAGACTTGAATAATAAACTAGAAGTGCTGAGAAAAAACATGTTTTAGTGAGGAGCTGAAGGAAATCAGCATTAGTAGAGAAATGGTTTTGGGAAAATTAATGGGATTGAAGATGGATAAATCTCCAGGTCCTGATAATCTTCATCCCAGAGTACTTAAGTGGCCCTGGAAATAGTAGATGCACTGGTGGTTATTTTCCAAAATTCTTTGGACTCTGGAATAGCTCCAACAGATTGGAGAGTAGCTAATGTGAGCCCACTATTCAAAAAGGGACGTAGAGAGAAAACAGGGAACTACAGACCAGTGAGCCTAACATCAGTACTGGGGAAGTTGTTAGAGTCCATTATCAAGGATTTCATAACTCAGCATTTGGAAGGCAGTGGGATAATCAGACAAAGTCAGTGTGGATTTACAAAGGGGAAATCATGCTTGACAAATCCATTGGAACTTTTTGAGGATGTAATTAGTAGAGTTGACCAAAGAGAACCAGTGGACGTGGTTTATTTAGACTTTCAGAAGGCTTTCAACAAGGTCTCACCTAACAGACTATTATTTAAAGCACATGGGATTGCAGGTAATGTCTTGAGATGGATAGACAGCTGATTAGCAGATTGGAAGCAACAAGCTTTTTCTGATTGGCAGGCAGTGAGAAGTGGGATTCTGCAGGGATCTAATGCTAAGACCCCAACTGTTCGCATTATATATTAATGATTTGGAAGAGGGAACTGAATGTATTAACTCCAAATTTGCAGGTGAGACAAAGTTGGGTGGGAGGGTGAACTGTGAAGATGTAGAGATGCTTCAGTGTGATTTGGATAGGCATACGCATGGCAGATGCTGTATCTTGTGAATAAATGAGATTATCCATTTGTAGCAATAATAGGAAGACAGATTATTACTTGAATGGGTGTAAATTGAGAGAGTTGGATACTCAACAAGACCTTGGATTCCTCTTGCATCAGTCACTGAAAGTAAGCGCACAGGTACAGCAGGCAGTAAAGGTAGCAAATGTTATGTTGGCCTTCATTCTGAGAGAATTAGAGTATAGTGATAGGGATGTTTTGCTACAATTGTATAATGTTGGTGAGGCCACACCTGGAATATTGTGTGGAGTTTTGGTATCCTTATCTGAAGAAGAATGGCCTTACTATAGAGGGAGTACAGCGAAGATTTACCGGGCTGATTCCTGGGATGGCAGGACTGGCAGGATTATATTTACTGGAGTTTAGAAGAGTGAGGGTGGATTTCATAGAAATGTATAAAATTCTAACAGGGTTAGACAGGGTAGATTCAGAAAGAGTGTTCCCAATGGTAGGGGAGTCTAGAACTAGGGGTCATAGTTTGAGGCTAAGAGGTAAACCTTTTAGAACTGAGGTGAAGAGAAATTTCTTCACCCAGAGGGTGGTGAACGTATGGAATTCACTACCACAGAATGTAGCTGAGGCCAAACTGTTGTCTGAATTCAAGAAGAAATTAGATATAGCTCTTGGGGCTAAAAGGAACGAATATGGGATAGGGGTGGGGGGAAAATCAGGATATTGAATTCAATGATCAAAATGAATGGCGGAGCAGGCTCGAAGGGCCAAATGGCCTATTCCTGCTTCTAGTTTTTATACTGGCTATTTTGTTTAAAAAATGCTCCAGTGACGCACTTTGGGATGTTTTATGACATTAAGGTGCTATATAAATACAAATGATCTCACATCTCAATTTAATTTCTCAATCCATTTTAGCTAAATCATCCCTCACATCCACTTCAGTACCTGTAATCCAGGAATAGGTTTGTAATTTTAATTCAATATTCCTTTTAATAGCCCATCTATTACTTCCCGGCTGCCTGTTGGATTTTTCTATTTTTTGTTATTTAATGCTGGTCAATGCTTCTATTTTGAAAATTTGATTAATTAGTCTATATAGGAATGTTTGATATGCTTCAGCCTTTTGACTGCAAATGTGCTCCTTGAATAATAAGCCATTGTTCAAGAAATTATCTTGGATGCATTACGTGAACCTATCTTCCAAAATACTTCTGATTTAATGTGGCCAGTCGATAAAACGAGTGATCATTGCATTCTTTCAGTTACAAACTCCTATTTGTTGATTAATACCCCAACATTATCTGTTAGGGAGCCTATATACTATACCCAGCAGCTTTCCCTGACACTTGTTACTCCTGATTTCCACCCATTACGATTTGAATGCCTGCTCTTCCAAGCTAAGAAGCAAATTATATCATCCTTTAATATCACAGCTACCTCTTTTCCTCCATTCTGTTTTTTCGAAACAGTAAGTACCGAGGAATATTTAGTTCCAACTTCCATCACCATGCAACCACATTTCTGTGACGCCCATGATATCAAACCCTTTTATCTCTGTGCCATTCATCTTTCTTACAAATTGTGTGTGCATTCAGATAAACACATTTAATTTCAACTTTTACATCTAATTTAACCTTATTCAGAGGCACCATTAAACTTTGCTTCTTCCTGTCAGACATTCTGTTCACATTAACCAAATTGTTACACTGCTGTGTCTTTGAGTTTTCCCTTTAGATCTATACATTTGCCCTCACTTGAATCCTCCATTCTTCCTCATTTTTGATTTATAGCCCATTTTTTAAAATTCACCAGAATTCAGGACCCAGCCTAGTTTAAATGGAACTTTGCCCAATGTACCATGAATCAAAATCATGACTCCCTACACCACTCATTGGTTTTCTCTATGCCAAAATGCACATGAAATCCAAAGATTATCTAAAATTCTGTTTATTAAGCTGGACTCTCAGCAGAATCTCATTCTTCTATCATTGGTTCCGATGTGGACCATATCAAATTGGTCCTCACTCTCCCATTCCAAGTACCTTCTCCAGCTAAGAGAGCAAGTTTGTACTGGCAACACACACTTTGGAACTTCTGGCCATTGGTATGGGGAACAGTATCAATTCCCCCCTGACTTACTGACCCGTACCACTTCCATTTCATCTATCAGAGGACTGTCAACACTTGGAATTCTCTTCCACAACGAGCAGTGGAAGCTGAGTCATCAAATATATTCAAGGCTGAGTTTGATAGATTTTTTAAGTGACGTGGGAGCCAAATGCTATTCCAGCAGCAAAGGGGAATTAAGTTCATAATTAGATCAGCTGCAATCTTATTGAATGGCTGAGAATGCTCAAAACAATGGCCAAATTTGACTGCTGTGGCAGGAAGTGATAAGTGGAGTCCTGCAGGGGTCTGTGCTGAGGCCTCAACATTCTACAATTTACATCAGCAGCTTACATGAGGGGAGTGAAAGCATAAAGTCGCTAAATTAACAAATGACACAGACAGTTAGGAAAAGTATGCTGTGAAGATGCATAGAGTTTATAGATAGATATGGGTAGATTATGAGTGGGCAAAAATTGGAGTATAATGTAGGAAAATGTGAAGATGCACACTGTGGCAGGAAAAATAAAAAAAGCATAGTATCACTTAAACCAAGAACGACTGCAGAATTCCGAGATGGAAAGGAATATGTGTTGTACTGCACAACTCACAAAAAGGTTAAGATGCAGATACAGCATGCAATCAAGGCCACTAACAGAATGTTATTTTCTATTGAGAGGAATTGAACATAAAAATAAGGATCTTAAGCTTCAGTTAGACAGGCATTAGTGAACATAGCTTGAATATCAAGAGATATTTGGTCTCCTTAATTAAGAAAGGATGCAAGTTCAGGACAGCTCAGATGTTTGCCAGATTAATAACTGGAACAAGTGGGTTGTCTTGTGGGGAGATATTGGATACATTGGGCTTGTTTCCATTGGCGTTTAGAGAAGTGAGGGGTGACCTCATTGAAGTATACAATTGTCTTGGCAAGGTGGGTATTGAAAGGATATTTCCTCCTGCGAGTCCAGAACTAGTCCAGAACTCTCCTTTTTAAGGAGATGAGAATTTTTTTCCCTGAGGGTTGTGCAACTCTCTGCCTCAGGTGATGGAGGTGGGATTACTGAACACGTTTAGGAGTGGTGCAGTGGTTAGCACTACTGCTTGGGTCACTGTCTGTGTGGGTCTTCTCCAGGTGCTCAGGTTTCCCCTTTCAGTCCAAAAGATGTGCTGGTTAGGTGCATTGGCCATGCTAAATTTTCCCTCAGTGTACCCAAACAGGCACTGAGTGCAGTGACTAGGGGATTTTCCCAGTACCTTTATTAGTCTGTTAATGTAAGCTGACTAATAAACTTTAATGCAGAGGTAGGTAGAATAGGCAATGAGATCAAAAGGTTATTCAGAGTAGATGGGAATCTGGAATTTGAAACAAACAGAAGAGGCAAGATTTCATTAAATGGCACAGCAGGCTTGAGGGGCTGAATGGCAAAACAGGCTTGAGGGGCTGAACAGCCTACTTCTCCTATTTCATGGTGTTTATATTTGTTATGGTCCTAACTTCCAGAGTATGACTGTCTCCTGAATCAAATTGTCTAGGCAGCCTCACCACCCCTCTACCCACCTCCCTTGATGCCCTATGAAGTTCCGCACCTGGGACTCCATGCAATAATGCTGAATTGGAAGTTTCTCACGATGCAATTACTGTAGAGATGGTTGCCCAGGATTGCAATCCTTGATCGCAGTGCTTTGCGCAAACTCAGGGATACAATTGCAGCTCATCACCCACTCTGCCACCCCAGTTTAGCACTGGTTATTTAATCAGTTGAGGTATTTATACAACATAGCATGTAGGTTTTGGCTTTTAACTAATTTTTAAAATTCAGTTAATGTTATTGATAGAACACTTGCAATATTAAATTTCACCAGCCATGTGTCTTTTTTAAATTTAGTGTCACAAGTAGACTTACATTAACACTGCAATGAAGTTACTGTGAAAACTCCCTAGTCGCCAGAGTCTGGCAACTGCTCAGTACTGAGAGAGAATTTGGCATGGCCAATGCACCCTAACCAGTATGGCTTTCGGACTGTGGTAGGAAACTGGACCACCCGGAGGAAACCCATGCAGATACTGGGAGAATTGCAGGCTCCGCCCAACGACCCAAGCCAGGAATCAAACCTGGGTCCCCAGCCATTGTAAGGCACAGTGCCAGCCATTGCTGTGTCTGTCCATTTCACTAATCAATCTAGACACTGCAATTTGCTAGTATGCTCCTCACTGTTTATACTGCGTTTTGTCATCTGCAAAATTTATTAAAAAGTTGGATGTATCAGATTATTTATGATCCCAATGCCTACCTCTAGTCTGAAAATCACTCTCTCTCTCTGTTCCTTTGACCACGTTTGTGTTGCCACCATCCCTTCAATCTTCAAACCAGAGTCAACATCGTGACAATGAAATCAACTGTCACAAACCATCCCAAGTGTTTATTTTATCACGTTTGGGAACCGTAATGAACGGGGCATTATTTCAACTACAAAGCTGCCATTTGAAAACTGGACTGCACCGGTATTACAGTGCAGCCATCAGCATCAATTGTTAAGAAAGCCAGCGGGGCTGTGATCCTTCCCCATTTCTCTGAAACTGGAGATGCGCCAGCACCACAGGGATTCATGTTTATTTTTTTAAATCTGCAGGGATACTGCCAATATAACAATTTTACCTTCCATTTAAATGAGCCTGTTCATTTTAAAATCTATTGTTACTCCTCCACTGACTGTGTAATTTAATGGACAATTCACTGGGTATGTATCAAGTTAACCGATCTCCCTCATTGAGGTCTAATCCAAGAGAGATTAATCTGGCCTGAACAGGGAAGAGCCTGGAAATTAGGAAAATGTTCACCTTTTTGCTGTATCTGGGGTTGTCACTGGCCTTCAAGTGGCAGGAAAAGGCTGCCAGGAAAGTGGAACAAGCCTGGTATTGATGCACAGAACTGATAATGCTCTGAGCACTGTTAGACTGGAGGAACACTGGCCGTGTTAAAGATGCATTAGCCTCAGGTTTACATTAATCTCTATGCATATTAGTTAAGAGCCAAAGAAAATAATTGGAGGGGAAGGGAGAGATACATTAAATTAGCAATAGAGAAATAACTGGCCAGATATATTTTTACCTTGCTTAAAAAAAACTGAGACATCCCTCCTGCTTTCTACCCTTCACTATATGGACCATTTGAATTGTCCTTCTCCATTAGCCAAAGCTCTTGTGCAGCCCCTCACAGTTCTCTACTGAGCTGTCAGGTCATTACTCCCGCTCTGTTGATCATTCTCTATCCGACCCCAGTCACTTTCTCTCCCACTTTCATTCCAATCTTACTGAGATAACCGTTCCTCTTCCAGTCTTCCGTCCTGATGAAGGAGCTCACTCCTGTATTGTTGTCTGGCAGACGCTGACTGACCTGTTTACTTCCAGGTATATGGCTGATCACATTTAACATTTCCAGCATTTACTGTCTCTGCATTTTTTATGTTCCAAGTGGTTTGTAGACAGTCTGCCTCCAGAAGATCTGAATGCCGAGAGCGCAAAGGGAATAAGGTTTCTACATCAAAAGCACGTAAGGAGTTTTTTTTCCATGGGGAGCCGGGAAGTTACACTGACCTTGTAATGGATTAAGGAGCAGGAATATGAACAACCATTGTTTATCACACTGCAAATGTTCTTCCATTCACTCATCACCAACCAATAGAACTTGGTTTTTTTGGGGGGCACTACTGCTCAAGAAACTCCAGTCACTTTTCAGGAGTCTGGACTTAAAGTCCATACAATGCTGATCCAATCCAGGCTGTCATTTTACACAGCAGCTAATTTGATAAGTGAAACCTGAGCATTCCTACTGAAGGAATACAAATCTCAGCCAACTCTCATACAAGTCAAATTCTATTTATTGGCAATATCCTACCATTGCCTTTGACTGATTCAGTTTAGCTGTTAAATTTCTCAAGTCTGTATGGAGTAATAAACAGCGTGCATGGCATGATTGCAGGTGTCACAGATACATCAATACATGGATCATTGGTTAATAGTCATATTACTTTACTCATCATCAGTGTCGTACATTTTGTAACCTCAAAGTTGAACTAGCCTACTGGGATGATGTCTCCTCGTTTTCATAGAATCATAGAACCCTACAGTGCAGAAAGAGGCCCTTCGGCCCATTGAGTCTGCACCGAACACAATCCCACCCAGGTCCTACCCCCATGTCCTTACATACTATACCCACTAATCCCTCCAACTTGTGTGTCCCTGGACACTAAGGGGCAATTTCTTAGCATGACCAATCAACCTAACCCGCACATCTTTGGATGTGTTGCTAGTTGAAATGTTTCTAGTTTTGCTAGTTGAAATGAGTGAAAATCATGTAAACTGAGCTTGCTCACTTACTAACTGGCATTAGTTCCAATGACAACATTCTCAGCCAGTTTATCCAATAGCTAGGTGAGCCACAAGGACTAAGATGATTAGGGAAGAGTCAATGATCAGGCAGATTGATTTCACAGGATGCTAGGGTGAAGTCAATGATCAGGATAGTTGATTCAGTTTAACTGAGGCTTTACTTGATGCAATTTTTCAAGGTGTGGAGATGCCGGCATTGAATTGGGGTGGGCATAGTAAGAAGTCTCACAACGCCAGGTTAAAGGCCAACAGGTTTATTTGGAATCACAAGCTTTTGGAGCACTGCCCCTTCATTAGGTGAGAATTTTTCAAAGCCATCTCAACCTTTTGGCTAAGATCAAATGTCAGAAAAAGCCCAAGATGGGGTACAATGCCTCATTTTGTCAGCTTGGGTGTTGTCTGTCTCTCTGCTGGGTGTCATGAATTGGAATCAATTTGAATTTGGTTTTATGGGTGGAATAACATTTTTTTTTAAATCATTGGGCTGTGCTTTTAACTGATAGCAGCCAAAGCAGCATTGCTGCTAATGGTCTGAGCTCCCACTGGTTCAGAGGGATCTTGTTCTTTAATTATCCCCTAATCCTTGATTGAAATATGTGCAAGACATAGTGCGTCTCTGACAATCTATCACCATTCACTGCTGTCTTCCTTCACACAGCTTGTCAAAGGCAAAAACTGAAGATTAAAATCTATCTATAACTGACAATCTCACTCAAGAGCAACCATGGAGGGGAGTTGTGCACGGAGTTCATTATACCACTACAGGTGGGGAGGGAGTTAAACCTTTAGAAATGTGAATATATTTTCCTGAATGCACAGAAGTTCCAGAAACGTTGTCAAAAATGTACTGAGACTTTAGCAGCATAAAGTTTGCTTTCAAAACTCGGGCATTTGTACGGTGTTTCTTATCATTGATAAAGTTAGGTCTAACAGTATTGAATGTCCATACATTCCTACACCCCTGGAAATTATACAATGCACTAAACATGTGAGTTGTATGCATTATCTAGGTCTCCATTCTGGCTGGGAATAAGCACAATAAGTCAGTCTCAAAACACGTCCTTCTTAGGAGGGTTTTAAACTCTCAGATGAAGATTATGAAAATTCTCATATCTGACAGGTTCGCTATTCTGGGCAAGATAATAAAGATACACCAGTAGGGAGTGAAATATTGACAGCTTGAACTTGAAACAGGCACTTCTGCAACATCATATTCTGATCAAGAAGTGGGAAAGCAGCTCCAATCCCCAAGATGCAGGTTGGAGATGCTGGAATGCAGTGTGTAATTTGATCACTTGTGTACCATACTGGGCTGTAATCCAGAGGTTGTGAATTCAGATGTGAGCAGTGTTCCCACACAAAAACATTCAACTGGTTCACTATTGTCCTTCAAGGTGAAGGGAAGCCTGGCCTACTCAATTTCATACCAGTTTACTTTGTGCCCTCAAACAGCCCAACAACCCCCTTTATTGTAATGATTTCTATCAAAATGCCACCATAACAGTGTAAATCTAAGCCTAGGTAATAAATACAACGTTGCCAGTGTCGCCTACGACTGAGAACAAATCAGAAAAGACCTACACGCCAAAATGTAAATGAATGCCAAATTTCCATCATTGGATTTATTCAACCACTCATCTCCTTTCCAAGCTTGTGACAACCTACCTTTTCCAAGGTGACATCACCTCAGTGACTTTACAATTTTGATCTTTGCACTTAGAACATCAACGGAGACAGCAGGAACTGCAGATTGTAGCCTGGACTAAAGATCTCAAAATTGGCGATTATGATGATATCAACTATCAGAGGCATGTATATGAAATGGACCATCATTCAGGCACTCAGTAGATACATTCACTCTTCAGCAGCTTTTTTCATAAAAATATCAGCCTGTACATTTGGTACATTTCTGCAGATCCCATGGTTCCAAACGTGTTACCACATTAGATTCAACATATATCGATTTATTCACTCGTGATAAATCTACCTGAACAAAAGTAGTTGCAAAATTGGTTCACCAAGACCATAAAGCAATTATCAGATGGCACAAGTGTAGTAGAGTGTCTCTGATTGTGTTTCCTTTTTAACCAAACAAACAAACCCTTTCACAAGGTCATCATCTCTCTTAAATGATCACCTTTGCCAAAGCACTCGATTGCAATTTAAACCATTTGTGCACCATGATCAAAAATTCAATACCACACAAGTTTTTATTTCATTATATTCCAACCTTGAACATTTCAGAACATCAAGATCATTAAAAAAAGCAACCATTTTTACAAGATTACCCCAATTTGTAAAAGAGTTACCTTCCAGTGCCAACATTAATACGAATTTGGAAGTGAATGAAAAACAGATGAAATTTGAGAAATACATAAACACATTTGTAGTTGCATTTAAAACTGATGCCTATTCTGCAGGTGATCAACATGAGTACACAAAACTGCAAAGCATCAAACTTGCCACTATACAAGCAATGCATTTTTTGGAGTTGTACCATATGTATTCCACAAATAAAATGCATAGAACCACTGACAAATGAATGTTCATACTGAAGCCATCAAACTGCTCTTTGTGCAGAGAAGACCTACTGATTCTCTGAAGGAAAACACAGCAAATTCCAAACTGTATGTATAAAGTGATTATACAATGTAGAGAGGTAGCACATCAGTGTCCTTATTATAGCAATGTCGAAATGGCAAGGAGTACGCAAAGTAAATCAGACGCAAACAATTTGGACAAGTCAAATAATAAGTTACTCTTGCCATTTTATGTATGCAGTTAAGGGTCGTACAACAGCAACAGAACAAGACACTTGAGTTTTATGTAAATATTATGCACAACTTCTCTGAAAATTGAAGGTAAATTGAGAATATACCACAAGGACAAGCCAGACAAAACCTCACTCATTCTCTTGGTAACAGGAAGAATTCAGTCACATACACATTCTTTAAAAACAACTGGAGGGCAAGTAGCCATTGTTAAAGTCAAATCTAATCTAACTATTAATGGATTTTCTCTTTTGAAATTATCTCTTTTCCAGAAAGTGTAATGCAATTGGGGGCAGAAGCAAAACAGGCTTTGTGCTCCTTTTAAGAAGGACTAAGCATTGCAAAAGAATTGGGGAGCTGGGGGTAGAAATAAATTAGATTTAGCAAAATGGATTTTGAAACTGGTGGGGGGGGGGTGAGAACTGGTGTAGAGTTTCACTTCTTTCCCAGTTGTGAATTGATTCTCTGAATCCAATGAACAGCCAAGATAAAAACATTTTTAATATGGAATATCACTGTCACAGCTGCTCATTGAAATTGCTTCTGAAATAGAGGTAAATTGCAAATATAGATGATCAATGAGAACAAATAAAAATCAAACAGATAATTGTATCCTGCTCATCTATTTAAGTCAGTATTGGACAATTTTGTCCCTAACAGACTATTAGATTCAGACATCAGGTGCACTACAATATTCTTCACTGTTTAACACAAAACATAGAAAAACAAAAAAGACAACCAACAAATTTGCCATTTGTCTGACTTTTTTTTAAAAAAGCAACACAACGTTTTACATCTAAACCTACAGGAGCTGTTTCCTTTATTCATCACGGAATGCATTTTATTGACAAAAAGCTGTAGAAGATAATGGTGTATGTACAACTTGTTCTGTTACATCATGGTTCAGTTCAACATTTTGCCTACTGATCTCACTAAACAGATGTAAATGCAAAATTTATCAGTCTGCAAATTACAAAGGCGATCTTTAAATGCAACTGTGCCAATACAAAGACGCTTAATATATTGCATCAGCAGATTTCCTAGTCACACAAAGAACAATGCAGTTCTTACAATAGTTCTTACATGTAGTTTGTGTGGACTTCACATATTAGCCCACTGAGCAGACCTTGGGTTTAGACTGGAGTTGAATTTGGCTGGAGGGTCGACCAGCAGGAGCTCGGAGCCATATGACAATTAAATATCACTGCCAAGTTGATTAAAATATCCAGCTACTTGAGAGCCAGTTTATGTGGGAGCTGAATCTCATGAATTGAGACCAATCTGTTCTAAATCCCTCCCCCACTGCTTCCAGCATTGTACAAATACTACTGGTACAGTACTGTGGGAATGGAGACCCAAAACTGAAAGCCACAGGGATACAATATCCTAAGATGTACTGGGAACGTTATGGATGCTCAGTAGACCAATAAAAGTCCTTTCTCACTATACAATGTAGTGTTGCATACGTTTCAGATCTCCTCAACATCATTTGCAAAACACATCAAAAATTCAAATAAGCAATACGCATTGTTCTTTTTAGTTAAAAAAACAGCATCACACTTTTACTGATTCATTTTGTATCTTTTACAAAAAAACTCACATATGATACAGTAGGATTATTGAGTTTTAGGTCATTAACAAGTCTGTACAGCATTTCCCAGTACAGGGCACTGTCTACCCAGCGTATTACAAATACATTTCAAAATGCTAGTTACACTAAAATTTCTACTAGCACTGCATGCTGGTATGAATACAATGAACGTTTCCCAGTGCCAGAGGGGAATACATTTGCAGCTAGCTTTTTTTTAAAAAAAACAGTTACAAGAATTCATTCACTCTTTGAATGAGTTTAGTTAGAGGGTCTTTTGTACACTTTTACAAACCAGCAAGTAACAAAATTTTAGAAAAGTTTTAATGCAGAAATTATACTAGGTGCGGCAGCATTAAAAGGTTGGTATTAGCCAAATCCTACAGCAAGAAATATATCCACTGACAGCCTGTAGTGGTTAAAAATAATAAAAAAATTCATCCAAACTGATTTCACCACTGTTGCAGCATCAATATGAACAGTGTGGGTACTAGCAGAACAATTAGGTAACTAGCATACAAATGAGCTCTATGAACAGTTGAATGTCAAGCCTTGGGTCATACATTAGCACAAGTTCAAATTGAACACAGAAGTAAAACAACCTAACCTGCAGTATGCTGTGTATATACAGAGACCAGAGAGGATGGCTGCTCTCAAACTCAAAAGATTCAAAAAACATACCATGCCCAGAACAAAAAGGGTCAACATGCACATCAAGAACTGAGTTTTCAATTTTCTTGTACCCTAGTTCCTACTATTTTCACTGTATCTAATGGCAGCTGACAATAACACCCAAGTACATAAAATACTACAATTTACATCACTTAGAAAAAACTGTCCAACCTCGATTTAGCTCTGATTTCACCATTTTCACTTGCAGGGTTAGTTACCCACAGTTAGTTTTGACAGAGCTTCTATCCACTTAACGTTCAGGGTGCGAAAACTTAAAATGATTGCTTTATAACAAAGAAATATGGCTACATTAGCATCTAATGTGTGTCTGTGCATAGGCTGTTTGCCTGCTGTATGAGTAAACTAACTTCCATGGATCTACACAAAACATCCATTTCTGCTAGGTCTACACTATCTGGTGAACAGTACTTACAATTTCCACTGGACACCTAAACATTTTCATTGAATTCCAAATAATCTAGGTCAAAAGGTCAGCTGCAAACACTTGCAAGTTTCAGGCCAGAGGTTCCGATAACCTCCAGATTAAATAGCTGCGCTAAAGGCAAGCCCATAAAGCTACAGCCTTGTTTAAAATTTGGAATTATCCCAAGACAAGTTTCACTTTTCTTGATCCCATTGGTCTATCACTGAGGTCAACAACAGCTGACATTGCTTCATCACAAGACTCAAAAGCAACCATTGCTTCACCTGTAGGCATGCCTTGTTCATTGAACTGCAGACACACAGAGTCAGGAATCACACGGTAGCCATAAAAAAAATCCAAAATTTCATCCACAGATACTTTGAAGGGTAAATTCTGTACTTTAACCACTGTTGGGCTGCTGGTAGTTAAAGGACCACCTCCAAAGCTTGGCTCAGTCCCTGGTCCTGGAAAACTACTGACACTGCTGCTTCCAAAAACAGGCCCTCCAACTGGCCCATCACCAACACTGACACTAACCCCTGTTCCAGGAGCCGGTCCTGGCCCTGGCCCAAATATATTACTTGATCCACTAAAGGTACTAACAGGGTTGAATGGTGGCACTGGGCCATTAAGGTTACCTGAACTGCCACCTGGAGAAAATATACCATCACCTCCAACACATGGGAGGAAAGGAGGATCAAGGTTTGGATTCTTTTGACCTTTGGTTTGAAATGGTGGATTAGTCTCCATGTCTTTCTTTTGCTCAAGAGTAATTAGTTGTAGAAATGCATTGCGTCCGTTTAATTTTTTGCGATGCAGTCGCTCAGCTTTCTGTGCCTCCTCTTCATTTAGGAATTGCACCAATGCCTGCCCCAACCCTTGACCATTAGAGTCAACAAGAATCTGGACCCCATTTTCTGCTAGTCCAATACCTTCCAAAAACTGGAACACGTCACTTTTTGTCACATTATAAGGAATATTCCATATATGACCACAGAGTTTTGGTGAACCAGATACTTCCTCAGTTTTCACTGTTACTTCTCTCTTCTGCTCATTTTGCACAAAGTTGTGTGTTCGCTTCTGAATAATTTCTAGCTTCTCTAACATGGCTTTTTTAGTGATTGGGTGAACCTGGATGAAACGACTGCCCATGTACTGCTTGTGGCGACACAATGCTGCTTGGTAATCAGTGGGAGTTTTGAATTCCACAAAGCCTTCACCTGTTGCTCTTCCATTTGGTCCATAGGCTATGTAGATGCTGTCTTCTATGAGTTCCAGTTTATTGAAGAATTCCATTATGTGCTTATTTTCAGCCTCATATGGTAATCCTTTCAAATACACACAGAATTCCTTCTCATGAGGGGAGCGTGATCGCGATCGTTCATGTCTACTTGGAGATTCAGACCTCGATGTATGAAATGGAGGTAGATTTTGTCCAAAATGCCCAATGGTGGGCGGGGGGCCCATGGTTTTGGGTGGGTTAAAGCCAACTGTAGTATTCATCCATTGTCTCTCTGTTGAAGGGAACACATTGGCAAATCTCTGTCCCATCATCATTTTCCCGTGTCTTTTCAGAGCTTCAAAAGTGTCCGAGGGACTATAAAATTTCACCATTGCATCTCTGTTATTGCGACCCAAATGATCTTTCATCATGTGCACTGCATCAACTCGAAGTCCATGAAAAAATTCCCTTACATCCGATTCCATTGCAGTATATGGCATCCCATAAACATGGACATAGAGATCATCGGCATTAATCGGTGGTGGTCCTTTATTTATTGAACTATGAGAATTCAGGGGGTGCAATGGATTCAACGTACCCATGGGACCCATGTACACGGAGCTTAGGCTATTACCCATGCCCAATGCAGACCCAGAACCATTCATTCCACTGGGCGCAGAGCTTCCTAGAGGAAGAGTACTTCCTGCATTTATAGGCATGGGCGGTAAGCTTGGCATTGGAGGTAGAGGTGGCATGGGGGGAATGGGAGCAAGAGGTGCTATTGGAGGAAGGGGAGGCACTGGTGGCAAAATACCAATTGGAGGAATTGAAGGCATAGGTGGCAGTGATGGCATTGTAGGTAAAGGAGGAAGTGGTGGCAAAGGTGGTACAGAGTTCATTGTATTCAATGGCGGCATAGTGCTGGCTATAGTTGAACCCATGCTAAACCCAGGGCTGCTGAAAGTAGGATTGAGGCTAGAGGGTGTACTTCCCATGCTGGCAGCAGAAAATGTGGGCACATTTTTATTCCCCATGCCTTCATGTAAGGAGGAAGTTGTAGTAACCATAGTGGGAGTGCTTAAGTTAGGCATGGTAGTTGGTAAATTACCCCTCCCACTCATACCTGTATTACTAGTTGGCCCTGGCCTGCTTGAGCCCCCTGGCGGCATATCCACATTACCAGTTTCAAAACGCCTACGACTAAGCTCAATCATATTCTGCATTTCAGTTTTACTACTCAGTAGCAGTGATACTTTGGCTCCTTTAATTGTACCCCCACCACGCATCATACCAAGCCGTGCATCTTCATCTGTGGAGAAAACGATGAAAGCCTCACCAAGTTCACCACCTACAATATGCACACCACCATCAGGAATGGTTAATCCAGAGAAGAAGTGGCGGATATCCATGGTCCCCGCCACAATGGGGAGACCCTGCAAGCGGATGACCACGGCCATGCTGAGCCCAATCAATAACAACCACCTGCAGACAAGAAAGGCACGAACTACGTCAGACGTGTTAGAACAAAACCAGCCTAACCAGAAATGTAAAGTCTACTTAGCATACAATATTAGCCATCACACAAAAACTAATTTTTTTTTGCATTGAGGACAAGTTTTAAGATGGGTTTTTTAAACAAACATTGCATTGAGTCCAAGTTACAATATCCAAAACTTAATTGCACAGCAATTTAATGAAGTAACCACAACGGCGATGCATTTCTCTTTACCACTACAACTTGCATTTGTACCAAAGTAAAAGCCCAAGGCGCTTCACAGAAATGTTTTCAGACAAAATATGACAAGTCATAGAAAGAGATATTAGGGTATATGACCAAAACCTTGGAATGGTCAACAAGGTGTTCATAAGGATTCAAAAACGAAGGACAGAGAAAAGAGGCTGATAGTTTAATGAAGGAATGGAGTCTAGGGATCGGTATGGTACGAGCGGCGCAGTGGTTAGCACTGCTGCTTCACACCTCCAGGGACCTGGGTTCAATTCCTGGCTAGGGTCACTGTTTGTGTGGAGTTTGCACATTCTCCTTGTGTCTGCGTAGTTTCCTCCGGGTGCTCCGGTTTTCTCCCACAGTCCAAAGATGCGTGGGTTAGGTTGATTGGCCATACTAAAATTGCCCCTTAGTTCCCGAGATGCTTAGGTTAGAGGGTAAAATATGTAGGGATGTGGGGGTAGAGCCTGGGTGGGATCGTGGTCAGCGCAGACTTGATGGGCCAAAAGGCCTCCTTCTGCACTATAGGGTTCTATGATTCAAATCCTGATGGATCAAGAGGCCAGTATGGTGACAGTAGCTGCCTCACCAGTGCCAGAGACTCATGTTCAATTTCCAGCTTGAGTCACTGTCTGTGCAGAGCTTGCATGTTCTCCCCGTGTCTGCATGGGTTTCCTCCAGGTGCTCCTGTTTCCCCACCACCACCCTACAGTCCAAAGATGTGCAGGTTAGGTGGATTGACCACACTAAATTGTCTCAGTGTCAGGGAGATTAGAAGGGTAAATATGTGGCATTACGGGGATATAGTCTGGGTGGGATTATTATCGATTTAGGCTCGATGAGCCTAATGGCCTCCTTCTGCATTAGCGATTCTAAGATTCTAGGTGAGACACCAAACGTGGGGCAATTAAAACCAGGGATAGACAGGAGGCCTGAATTGGAAGAGCAATGAGCTGGAGTTAGAGTTAGGGAACAAAGGGAGAAGGTTGTGAATGCTTTGAATACAAGGACGATCATTTTAAAATGGAGGCATTGCCAGATCAGGAGCCAATTGGCTTAGCAAGCACAGGGTAATGAATGATGGTGCTTTAGGAAGTTAGGAAATTGGCTGAGTTTTGTATGAACCAATATTTATGGTGTGTGCAAAGTGGGAGGCTGTCCTGGAACAAAGGAATAGTCATGTCTAGGGGTAACAATTGCTGAGATGGGAGTTTCAGCAGGTGAGCTGTTGCAGGGTAGAAAAGATGGTGGCAGTCACATCGAGGAGCTGTGAATAGGCTTGTTCAGTCTTAGTGGTCAGGAAGAGAAAGGAATCAGTGGCAGGAGAATTACATTTGTAGCAGTATCAAGATCTTCCCAATATTTAAACGGAAAAAAATTCTGCTCATTTAGTACTGGATTTTGGATGAGCAGTGCGACAAATCAGAGACAGTGAAGAAGTTAAGCGAGGTTGTGGTGGAGAGTTATAATTTAGTGTTACCAGCACGTACATGGAGTCTGAAGTGTTTTTGGAAGATCTTTGTTTTAATATCAAACTTCCTTACAGATATGTTGCAAAATGCAACATGAAATCTGAATGCAAAAGCAGTTTCAGAAAGTGAGCTACAATTCAGATCTGTTCCAGCTTTCAAATCATTCTCAGCATGTAAAGAATATCAGAATTTGGAACTGTTTTCATACTTAAGTCAACTACAGTAAGCAAAGTCTTGTATTAAGTTGAGTTGATATATAAATCTTCTGGGTTTCTTTCTGTTCTGACACTACACTAATAGCCAATTTTGCAATTTTTGAAGATAAGATACTTGTGGTTAACAATGTTGCAGATCAAAGATTAAAATTCAATATGTAAATCAAAAACACTTTTTGCAGCCTTAAACAGACTCGAGTCAAATCAGTCAGCAAGTTTGTATTAAAAAAAGTAACCAACTTCAAACACACAAGAGCAAATAAATTGAAGTCTAAAAGACTATATTTAAACCAAAATAATCTACCAAACCATAGAGCTAATACCTTTTTACTAAATACCAATTAAAATTGTAAATCTCAGTATTTCAGCTCAAAATTTGATAACTAAGATGGCGCCTGTATAAAACTTTAAATTCTATATCTAAAACAACCTTTACAGAAGAGAATCTTACCTGTGACCAAAACAGAGGCGTTTCCCTTAAGAAGCTGAGGACACCAGCCAATCCTGTTGTCAACCAATTTAAACCAACTTTACAGACTGCAGAAAGAATAAACGGGATGACAAATCAATGTCTGCAATACGCAATGGAATCAGGCTCTCGCCATGTACACGAATGTCACTACGTAAGGCTGCATCTTGCAGAATCAGTACAAGCTGAGCATTTCAGAATTCCTCGACTTCTCACATTTTACAGCAATAAACTTTCACTCCTCCCCTAGCAAAACATAAAAAAGATGCTACAAAGCCAAGACCATAATCACAAGTTTCCAGAACCAATCAAGGAAAGAAAAAGCACAGAAATGGAAGGGAGACTATATAAAAAAAGAAAATCCCAAAGTTTTACAAATGAAGCTCTTGAAAAATGTTTTACTGACTCTTTGCTGGGGGACAGATCCATGGATGCCTGACGCCTTCCAATATCTCACCCAAGTAGCCACGCTTACACAAGTCAGTGTTGCAAGTGTCAGCAAGTTGTTCATCTTGCACACAACCAAACTCAGTCCCACAATGGCCTTACACACACACGTACAATTTCTAACAGGGATTGCTGGAGAACAGAAAAGAGCTGGAAACTAAAAAGGACTGTCCATTTTTATGCCAACAATGGTGGTGCCCCTGTTGCTGCACTGAGATCAGCTAACTCACTGAAGATCAGGGATCAATTCTGGGATCCTCCTGGTTTGTATCATTCAGATATTTATCATTTAAGCTACATTAAAAGGGATGATATTCATTTCCCAAAGGCCCTGTAACGTGAAGCAGAAGTTCAGCACGAGACCACAAATAACTTGGGATTTAGTCAATGTTTAAAAAGACCTTGTGAACATACAAGTACAGTTATGAGGATGTTAAATTGGAAGACAAGTGCCATAATACTGTGCAGGACAACTAAAGATGACAACAGCTTTGTTTTACCAAACAGAAACTTAGGCTTACTGCAATCTGTAACCATTAGAAACATCACTGAATAGTATCTGAAACTTGTAATCTGTTTACAATTCATGCTGATGCCATAAGAAACCCACACAAATTACGACCGAATTGAAATGCTTAGCTGAGAGATTTTAACTATAAATCTTCACATGTATAAACCTGTACCCCAAAAACACAATTCATAGACACATAGATGCTCAGAGCACAGGAGGCGACCATTTAGCCATCGTATCCACGCCAGTCAACAAAAATCTGACTACACTAATCCTATTTTTCACTGTGCACTCTAAACAGATACCAATGTGTATTTAAAATGTTATTGCCCGCTACAAAATTCACTGGCCAAGGCAGGGAGGAAGTGTATGCTGTAAACAATATTCCGCTATCTACAATGTCAATATAACACAAATCATTATTTTTCATATTTTGTTCCGTGATAAAAAACTTTAACTCAATTATATAAATCATTTAAAGCTCAAATGTTGAAGTCAACTTGAGAATTCTTGCTGCATACTTATTTCACCACAGCTTTTGCAGATTGTATTTTCCCTATGAATTATTTAAGATACTAACTAATTGATCATCAACAATATTTGCCTAAAGCATAACAATGTCCAAAATACAAAACTGAGAAATGGAATGAATAGCTAGCTCTGATGATAAAGCAGTTTTTTTGACAAAGTATAAGGCAGCTTATATACAGAACAGGCACCTGAATGATAACAAAAGGCCATAATCTCATTAAAGCATTAGACACAACTGTGAATCTTGGAATACAGCCATCTGAACCTACAGATTAGACTACAGCCACAGTGCTTTGAAAAATATCTGCTGCAGAGCTCATGGCTGATGGGTGATTTTTTTTTTGTCAATAACTGATGCTGCTTCAGGTTATGGATGGTCTTGGTGATTTGCAGTGAAGGTTAAGAGTTTTGAAAATCAATTCAATGATAATCTATATCATGAAGTGTGCACTTCTTAGAGATCATTCAAGGAAGGCACAGAAGGCTTTCTGCCTGTGGCAGCACACAGAAAGAAATTTGCAAGTCCCACCGATCCAGGCTCACACCTAGTATTCAATGCAACCCAGCAAGTCAAGCTTTACTTCAAAGATCACTGTAGGCATTCTCCACAAGCAATAACTGCAGACAAACAACGTGCACTGTTAGAGACATCATTCACTATAAAAGGTAAATGGCGTGTAGTTTGAAGAAAATGTGCACACTCAGGAACATTACTTCTATTTGAAATGATCTAGAGTGGCATTTCTCTTTTTTTTTTATATGATAGACTAAAAAATCTCACTTTGGTGTATACTTACCTATAGAGCTTTACTGATCACTTGAGTGTTTTCCACAGATTTGTGTCAAATTCCCACTCTAAAAATTTATGCACCCACATTTAAAACAGAAATGACCTATGTGAATCTTCCCTCCAGTATTTACACTGTTATATTTCAGTTTTACAGTTTCCAACTCGTTGACTTCTTTTGCAAAGAAAACCTTCCTGCAATTCTTATATCTGCATACTCAAGGCAAATTACCTCCCAGCCTCAAATTCACCTGAAAATGTCACTTGTGACAGGAAAACGTTAATTCTGCAGGGAATAGGTATATGTTAATGCAACAGACAACAGGTATACGTTAATTTTAAAGGGAACAGGTATATGTTAAACCTGCTTGATTCTCCTCTCCAAAAATCCTCTTGACACTCACTATTTAAGAAACAGGTAGTAACCAGTAGGGGCGGCACGGTGATTAGCACTGCTGCTTCACAGTGCCAGGGACCTGGGTTTACTTCCCAGCTGGGGTCACTGTCTACGTGGAGTCTGCACATTCGCCCCGTGTCTGCACGGGTTTCCTCTGGGTACCTCCCACATTCTGAAAGACGTGGTTAGATACATTGACCCCAACAGGCGTCAGGCCGTAACGACTAGGGGAATTTCACATTAACTTCATTGCAGTGTTAATGTAAGCATTACTTGTGATTAATACATAAACTTTAACTGTCAGCTGTATTCACAAGATGTAATTTAGTGTCAAGAAGAGGTAAAGACTTTACTACAAGGCATTTTATTTCTGTATTCGCAGCAACGTGATATTTTATCAATTCTCCACCCTCCCCTAAAAAAGTATTGGTAAAGATAAATTAATGTAGGAACACTCAGTTCTTAGACTACAGGCAAACTAAAACAGATTTGTTCTAAATATGCGTACTGAGAAACTCAAAGTAAGCAGATTATGGTTACTATGGATTAGTAAAGACCACCCATAAAACTTGCCTGGAAGTCAACTGCCACTCAGGATAGTTCATACAGTCCTGACCTAAATGCAAGTTACTCCAATGTACAGTAGTGTGTTTATACCTTGAGTGCTTCATTTTGGCTCACTGCGAATCCCAGCCATATGTGGATCAAATGACATTGACCTATTTAAATTGCTGATTGCAAGTGATGCAACTCTTACTTGATGCATTAAAAGTTATGGTTTGGGTGTCCTCACTTCTGATTGAAGAAGAAAGTCAAATCCACCAAGGATAGAGATTTGATAAAATGTTCAGACTCGGTCTTCAGATTAATCTAGAAATAAAAACGAATTACATCAAGCAGATTCAGAGTCAGTTCAGAGGGCAACAGAATTTGCCTCATCTACAGCGCATGTTGCTGCTCATTACTCGCACAGACTAGCCTTTAGATTACAAATCCAAGAGGGACAACACCCAAACCACCAGAGATCTGCCTAATAGCAGCAACTTTACTGGATCTGCTACAGTACAAGCAAGGGATCACTATTACACAGTAAACTTCCTGCATCACACCAACCCAATTAAATCTAGATTCCAAATACAACAATAACTCAGCTCACTGACTTATGACAAATCAGTTCTTAGTGAATGCTATGAAACAGCCAAAACTAAGGGCATGGCTTGATACCAGTTTGGTTTTGTTTACAAATGCAAGGCTTTTAAAAACTGGAAAATAAATTTGGCACAGAATCAGTTTAGCTTTCATTTTAGCCCTCAAAATAAATTTATTACAAACATATCAATATTCAATTCATCCATCATCTATAGCCAGCAGCTGTGGATTAAAAACAGTAGGCTGGATGCCTGAAGCGCCCTATTCTGACCATCTGTCTATGGTTTCCATAATGGCTCATATCTTCCAATGACGTCATTTTACCCATTCCTTCCTAACTGCACAAAAATCCCAACTCCAATATCTGAAGTAGTCTGACAAACTGAACTCTTAACACATCTCATTAGACACAGGATGCAAGATCAATTGATATCTTTGAATTTTTTGAGGAGAAAAAACACAGTCCAATGCAGATATTTTCTGGTCGGAACAGCATTGCTGTCATGTTTGTTTAGACTACCATCACAGACTAATATTACAAGGATTTCAGAGCTCAACCACAGTGTTTTCCAGATATAGCTGCATCTAGAGACTGGATTGCTGAGCTGGGTGAAGTAGTCATCGCAGGAAAAAATGAAGAGTACTGCACACAAAAAGATACTAGAAATTAAGTTAGTCAGATACGTTAAATAATCTGAACACTATTTGGTTCACTAGGAAACCTAATAAAGTAAAGTTTATTTATTAGTGACAAGTAGGCTTACATTAACATTGCAATGAAGTCGTTGTGAAAATTCCCACATGGATAGAATCTAAGATGCACGATTCTTTAAAGTCCATTATGCAAGTTGTTCTTCCTAATACAAACATTCACTGAATAATTAATTACCTGCTACAGCACAAACAGATCAATCCACTGGCAGTTGAAGGCCTGTCATAGCAAAACAGCACATGTATTTGCACCAAATTGCAGCTGCTGCATTTCAAAACATAATCTGTTGGTTATTTACAGTAATTGCGTAATGTAATAAACTATTGCCTCTTGCCGCAAATGCAGATTTATACATAAAGCCAGCTTCTACTTGTGCTAATTTAAAAGATAGACTACCAGCATTAAAAACAAGCATTACCAAGATAACACTGAATAATGCATTATAATTTCAAGCATTCTTATTTTCACATTATTCCAGATTTTGTGTTAGGTTAACAGAGAAGAGCCAAAAATACAAAAATTGCTCCTTGTGAAGACTTCAGAAAACAGGAGGCCTTACAATGATACAGGACATGCCAAAACACATTACAGCCAGTGAACTGCTTTCTGAAGTATGATTAATCACTATTGTAAATATAGGAGAAACAGTAGCCAAACTGCACACAAGATCCCATAAATAGCTACGAGAAAACAACTAAATTATCGGGTTTTACTGCATTGCCCAAGCGATAAATATTGTCAAAACACCAGGAGAACTTTTTTGATGCTAACCTGAGGGCAGACTTTGCTGGACAGTGCCACTGACAATGCAGCAGCACTCCATTGTTACTGTATCAGCCTAAATTGTGTGCTCAAGTCGCTAGAGTGGAGCTAAACCCACAGTCTTGTGATTCAGACAAGCATGCCAACCAATGAACCATTGGTGCCACTAATCCTTCAATCAGGCAAGTGCCAAGTCTCATCATTACAGAGACAAGAATGTTGTCAGGGCTAATGAGAAGAAAAATGTCTTCACCCAGAGGGTGGTGGGTGTCTGGAATTTGCTGCCTGGTTTGGTGGAGGACGCAAAAGTTCTCAGCTCATTTAAAAGGTACCTGGATCTGCATCTTAAGTGCTGGAACCTGCAAGGCTACAGTCCAGGCACTGGAAGATGGGATCTGATTGGGCAGCTACTTTTTTTTTCTTTTTTGGCTGGCACAGGCACAATGGGCTGAATAGTCTCTTTCGTATAGCAACCTATGATTCTGTCACTTCTGGCATAGTCCAGTTAGTGAACAGCAATACCATCAAGAGAAATGCCAACTTCACTTCATAAAGGGAAGCTGGCACCAACTTCTGTTGAGAAACATTTTCAGGTTGCAAAATCTCTCAAACTGGTCACAAGACAAGGTTAAGAAATCAAGGTGAAAGCCTTCCCCCACATCAAATGTTGATAGTTGTATATAACGATCAGCAGCAACCTTAACACGGTCCAACAAGCTTCCTTTGCTTGGGACAGACAACAGAATCATAGCATAAGGAGCAAGAAACAAGGTTCTAGTTTCAGCTACTACCAAACAAGGTATTTTGGGATACATGCACAAAATAATCCCAGCTCTAATTTCCCAATTCCTGGTTACTGCTATTTACTACCTCATTACCTCAACAAAAACCAGAAACGTGCAACACAAGGAATCATACATGTCCTTTACTTGGCTGAACTGAAAGTTGTGAAAACATTGAATGAAGATGTCAGTACATTACCTATGCTGTGTGTGACACCAATGAAATGTAAAGTGGCCGTCTCAGTGGCATGGCTATACACTGAATTCGCCAAGCACCCAAAAAGTACACAATTAACCTAACGGAGAAAGGTTTGAGGTGACAAATACAAACATTCGCATATTTGCGTATTTAAGCTTTGTAAATCACCCACATTTTGTTCCACAGTAACTTGCTATACAATGTAAATTCAACTCAAGCTACAAGATCAGCAATCGCATCAACAGAGAAGCTTTTCCCTAGAATACAGGACAGAGGAAATAACCACTTGAGCAAAGTTCCAAACCACATGGTGACACTTCAACAGCACTGTTATTTATTGCAACACAAGATTCTCCAGGAGAAACTGATCATTTAGCATAATCTGAATATAGCATATACACCAAGCAACAACACTGAACAGAAAGACAAAACCATAAATCTTAAAATAAGTAACTCAAATGAAGAAACAAGTCATAATGGAACACACTGGAGGAAGAAACTGTCACTTGTAACTGTAAATTTAAAATAAACTTAATATAATTTTAAATCAGGTTCAGTTTAATGGCACCTTCATTAGGAATACACAAACATTAAAAATCGTTTACATAAGCCGTTGTTTAAAAATCAACAGTTTGAACAATCAAGTATACCCTTGCATAATTACCATGAAGTTCAACGTATTATAAACCAGGAGATCCCCTGTACTAAATAGGTTTATTTCTTTAATACAGATTATCTGAAATGTGAGCAGGAAGAATATCGTAGCAATTTGTTCATTTTCTCAAAGCAGCACAGGCTGCAACAGATTATTCACAGATCTTGCAATTTTATCACCAGTACAGCAAGTAAAATGAAGCTTTAACAATGCCACAAAATTTCAATTTGTTGAATAGTAATCTTGTACTGCTTTATATACCATCTCAAGACAAATTTCTTAATGACGAACAAAAGTTTATAAATTCCAAGCTCAATAAACAAAATTATGCTTCAAAGGTTACTTGCCCTGAAAATAATAGTCACCTTCAAACAAAAAGTTGACTCGTTTCAAATGAATTCCCATCATTCAAAATAACTTATTCAAAATTAGTTCTGCATTGCAGCAATACAAACCAAGATGTTTAGCCCTCATTTACAGAGCACTGCGAATTAAAACATATTCAATTCCACATTCTTTATTGCCACAATAGTATGGTTTGGGGAGCTACAAAGGTAAACATTGATCGTAAGTACATACATATGCATTTCAGACCAAAGTAGACAAACACCACTGCTTTCACAATCATTTCAAACACAAACGATAGATGCGCGCTTTTCATAACCAACAATAATCTCAAAGCATTTCACAGCCAATGAAGTACTGTTTGAAGCGTAATCATTGCTATGTCAGGAAGACAGCCGAAAACCAGGTCCTTGGACAGTGACCATTAACAAACTAGTGTCAGACTCAAAACAATCCACAAGCTCCTTAACCTCTTTGAAAACAAAGTGTTCAGTAACTTTCAAAATTAACTCTCATGTACACAAATTTTGAACAAATCTCCAGAAAAAATGTTAACGGAATATATCACTCACAAGCATAGGGTCTTCCTTTTGCTTTCACTTAGATTTTAAAAAGGTATGAGTAATAGCACAGAGAAAACAAGCAATATTCACACTCAATGAAAAATCATCTATACCAAAATCAATTTGAGAACAAACACATCATCGTGAAACTCAAAAGGGCAAACTCAAATTTAATCTACATTTTCAAATCCTTTACATAATCAGGAAGAAGATTTCCCCCCAAATTCTACAAACTGGAAGCAGGAGGATTCCAACACAGCACTGGAAAGGGTTATAGTCCACAATCATTTTTCAAGCTGCTTCATTTCTCAGGTGCAGAAAGTGTACTTTGTAACGAGGTTAATGAAAACGACATCTTTCACTCACAAGCTAAGCTTTAACCAGTTTGAAAATTCTTTTGGTTAATTGAAAACCATCACTCAGACAATATCTACTCGCAGAATCATCTGAAAAAAAGTTCCTGTAATACAGATAGAAATTCTCAGGGTGGTAGTAGGCCTTACGAGTTGGCTACACTCAAGTCTGATCCATGGTCTGTGCTGACTTCATCAAGGAGAATGCTAAGGATTCAATAATCAGCCAGAATTTGGAGTTGCAGGAGGTAAGGAGAGCTGCGAAAAAAATTGCATTACTTGGTATCCAATGACCCTTTTTAAAGAATCATAGAATTTGAAAAGTGGAGGGGGCTGACTTTTGACACAGACAACTATGACTCTGAGCATATTGCAGGTTCACCATGGCCCTATCACTTTAAACCCACAGATTTACGCCACTAATACCCCTAACCTACACATCTTGGGACACTAAAGGACAATTTAGCATGGCCAATCCACTAACGTACACATCTTCACTATGGAAGGAAACCGGAGCATCTGGATGAAACCCACAAAAACACGGAGAACATGCAAACTCCATATAGACCAAGGCCGGAATTGGTCCCAGGTCCCTCACACTGAGAGGCAGCAATGCTACCACTGTGCTGCAGTTAGCACAGCTGTGATGTGACCCTCACACTATACGAACCGTAAAGTGAGATTATTTTTATTAATCATAGGCTGCGGCTGTTGCAGGCAATGCCAACATTTGTTACCATTCCTGCAAAATTGGAATTTGATCACAAAAAAGAGTAGCATGCTATTTCAGAAGGCTGTTAAGAGTCAGCCACATATGTGTGGGACTAAGTTTGTTTACAGAATCACAAAATGGTTACAGCACAAGAGACCAGTCATATCTGCATCAGCTTTCCACAATCCAGCTATCCCACTCACCTGCCCTTTCCTCACTGGGGGACAATTCTCCTCCTTCAGATGCATACCAATCCCCTCTTGAAAGCTCTGATTTACACCTGCTTTCACCATAATCACAGATAGTACATTCCAAATCCTAACATTTGTTGCGTAAAAAAAGTTATTCCCCACATGGTGTTTGGATATTTTGCTAATTACCTTAAATTGGTGTCTTCTGGTTCTCAACCATTCTGCCAATGGCAGCAGTTTCTAATTCTCTGTCCAGATCCCTCAACCCACATGATTTTGAACACTTCAGTTAAACATCCTCCATGAGAAATCTCAGCTTCTCCAAACTATATGCTCCTTTCACATCTTCTGTCAGACTCTGATGGCGAGTCCCCTCCCCTTGGCCCCTGCTCTCTTTGTGCTGTGCTTATCAGTGCTTTTGCTTTCCTCCTACTCTCTTAGTGCTTTTTTTAGATGTTCAAGGTGATGAGAGCCAAGATAGGTCTCTCCTATTGACTTTATTTGCATTAGTAGAAAGGCCAATAACCAGGAGCATGGGTTTAATATGACAAATGGATCAAAGCAGCGTTAAGGATACATTTTTCCATCTAGAGGGTGATAATGATCTAGTACCAACGTGGTATGGTAGACACCTTCACATTTCTGAACTTAAAGTGTCACAATATATAGAACTGTGGACAAAGATCTAGAAAGCACAATTAATCTGCATAGATGCTTCTTCAACCAAATGGATACAATGGTCTGAAATGGCCTCCTTTTGTGTTGTAAATTTTTTGCCGTTTCTCACTATGTTACTGAAGTCCCTTACTTTGGAAGCATACACAAATCTTTTCTGCACTGTCCTTAAAGCCTTTGATCCTTCCGAAATATGGCCAGATCTGGCCTGTTTCCTTCCCTGAAGTAGATTCATGAATCAATTGTCAGCTTCATGGTTACGTTCACTAACAACAGATTTCTGCCCAGAGGGGGAAAAAAAATCAGATATCTGAAAATGAATTCAAGCCCCCATATCTCTGGAATATTAGAGTTCTGATTTGCTAATCCAGTAGCACAGGCACTACACTACTGTTCCTTCAAAGCATTTAGAATGGTAATTTGGGTGTTAAAACAAAAAAGGCAGAGATTCCTAAAAGATATCTTTAATGATAGCACAGGTTTCTATCCTAACTTGAAATAATAAAAGATCCTGCTGAGTTTTTCTCCGTGGTTGCAGCTTTATAATATTGAGGATAAATCATAATTTCAATTTCCAGCACTGGAACTAATGCCTGCACTTTTCTAGCCATCAAATGTTGCCCATTATGTACACATTTTAAAATATTAATCTGACTCACTAACAGAAAGCATCAACAATTTGAATTTACATCCAGTTGCGCTTCTAAGCCTATGGGTTGGCATCAGATCAGATTTCCCAGGAAGGAGCGAACAGTTTCTTCCAGAAAATGATAGCAAGAGAAATTAATTAATGAATGAAATTAATTGGAAAATTAAGGATTCTCTTTTTTAAAAAAGCAAACATCATATATTTTATAGCAATCTCTCCATCAAGAGCAGTTAAAGTACACGATACCCTGTATTAGTCAGATCTGTATAACCACATTACCAAAGCATAACATTCAGTCCAAATGCACATACCTCGTCTATCTTTCAAAGTCACTTGCCAGCAATTTAGAAAGCAGAATTGGACCAAAATAATTCATGTGCTCAGGATTACATGCCTAAAAAAAGAAGGCTAAATGGGAAAAATTTAACAAAAAGTTTAAATCACAATTCCAAACAATTCTCACATATCACTCTGCCCAATCATCACAGTTTATCACTGTCAGTATTAAAAATAGGAGTACAATGAGAAAATTTACATGCTATAAATGCGCAACCAAAATACTTGCTGATATAAAATCAAGTGACTAATCAATTTTATTTCACTTAAAGGAAACACAAATACCGTCTTCCAAATGTTTGGTGAACTTAGCATAGCATTCTAGGTTTTTTGGAGGAGGAGTTTTGGTGCAGGGGGAATAGGGGAAGAAACATGGTGAAATTAAGTTTGGTGAACAGAAATATCACAAGATCCACCAACTGCCTGCAGAGCAAGATCATGAAATCACCTCAGTGAGCATTATTACTACTACAGAACTTGGACTCCCACAACTGAGCAGCTTGCTAACCCGCTCACGTGAAGACTGGCCATTTGGGCATGCTAATAAAAGCCAGACTGCAATGCAGTCAAGCCAATGCATTCAGAAAGCAAAGGAGAAAACTGGAAAGGGAACACAAGAATTCAACGCAGAATATAATTCACTCCACACTGCTTCAATCAACTTTTCTTACGAGAATGAACATTGCTGCTGGCAACAATATCCACTTTCCAACCACAAGATAGCCTAAAACAAAATAAACTTAATCAGTCCAGTCATAATTCCATAAATAAGCATAATATAGCTTAAGCATTCAGCTCATTTTAATGGCAGTTTTAAATTCATCCATAAACACAGGAAAATTCTGTGCAGAATAAACATTTCTCCAGCAACAATGCCACCAATGGAACAGATGGCCAACAATAACCAATTCCACAATATTTGTAGTTGCAATACAAATCAACATGTTGAAGGTGGTCAATGGTTAGGTCTTCTACAAGCCACATCATTCTTATCACCACTAGGCCTAACTTGTTTGCATTCCAACTTAATATTTTGTTTGAAACTGACAGAAATCCAAAACAGGCAATACAAGACTGAACAGAATGCACAAATTTTGCAGAAATCACTTATCGATTAAGTCTTTTGGTAGCCACACCATCCACTCTAAAGTTTCAGTGAGCTTAACTTGAGAGTAATTCCATGCTCTGGATTCATCATCACCAGCAAACTGATTGAGATTGGTTTTACTCAGCATCTTGTATATCAGGGGAAAGAGAAGACCTGATCCCATTAATCCGGTCAGGATTAAATCCTATTTTAGGAAGGCTAATGCTTTAGACTGTACTTCCCCCTTTAAATTTCCAACTGCAGAGTGTGCAGGCTAACAGAGAGGTAAAAGCCAGAGAAAGATCAAACTGTTCATCTTTAAAACATAGTACAAGGGCTTTCCCAACTACTGTGCCATGCAGGTCAGGAAAGTGGCAAGATCTTTGTTAATAAGGTGGCCCGAGTTTGGCAAATAAGATTTCTGCTCCTGGAAGTCTGTGCTTGAGGCAAACACAGATTCAGATGGAACTCAAATAAATCGGCCCACCAACACTCAGACTTGTGCAAATTACAGTCACCCTGGTCACGGCAGCAGTGGGACATTCTGCCTATGAAACCACAGCCAGCAGGGATTCAGCACACTTAGAAACAAAACTGGCAGAAAAAATAAATTGGCACATTAGGATGGCTAAAATTTCAAAATATTTTACACTAAAAAGGGATGTAAATGAATTATAGACAGCAATTAGATATTACAATTATTAATTATGCTTTAAATTTGCCTGTTCCATTTGTTTGAAATCAGTAGCACTTAAAGCAGGAACTTGTGCAAACAGACTGAACTCCCAAAATCCATGTTTGCTACGATTAAGATCAAGGATTTTAAAAGCTCAGATTAAAGGCTTATAAAAAGAAATCACTACTGAAGTTTAAATATATTTTCTTAGTAGCTGCATTTTCTCTCACTTAAATATTAAATTTTTGTATAAATTTAAATATTTCTCCAGTTTCAAACAGTACAAAACCCAGGATCTCAACCCATTCATTTTAAAAGTTGCATAAAGAGCTGGTCATAGTTCCCCAAATATGTTCTCAGTTTGCACCAGCTAGGATTTGCCAGGAGTTAATTATAACTGCCAATTCTTTTAAATGTCTATCTTTTACTTGATTTCTTTCAAAGAGTAACATTATCGAATGGGGAAAACATGTTTAGAATTGAGTGTAAACAGTCTTAACTTTCCCACACCTATTTAAAATTCAACACATAGCTCAGATGATTCCAAAGTAATCAATCTTTCAAATTAACACCAGTCTTCACTAGTCTATTGGAAAGCCAAATGTTATCAAGAATAACCCCTTTGGTTGCAGTCTCCAAACTAAGACAGACCTATTTAGTGAACATCACAAACAACTGTGCCTGTAACAATCAGCAACTTCCATAATTTCCACATCATATACCCCAATTCAAAATAAACAAAATTCACAGCAGTGCTCTCATTTCCAGCAGTAATGGACCCAAATTGGATGTGTAAACAAAAAAACATTGCTGTACTATAACAAATGACTCACTTAATTAAGACACGTCACTATTCATGAATCAAGACTCATTATCAAACCATAACTGCTTCCTTTTACATATTAAAAATCTTTTGCTTAAAAAGCTGTCCAAGTAAGTATTAGAAACATAAAGTCACCAACTGGAACTTAAGCCTCAATCAAATCTTGCAACAGTATACATTCCAACAAGGTTTCAAACAAGTAACATAAACAATCCAGGCTTGGCTGATATCCATTTTACAGCAAGGCCCTAAAGAAAATAAAACATTAAACGTGCAAATACAAATACAAATCAATATTCAAAAAGGTAACACAAATCCAATCAGTCTGATAAAAAACAAGTTCCAATATATAGCAACTGCTTTCCTGCTGCTCGAATTCCATTCTTTATACTTCCAGATTTAAAAAAACACCAATAAGAAAGCCTTTCTACGCTCAAACCCATTTAACAAAAGAAGTCTCCAGTCTGAAAGCACCATGATCCAACACAAACAGATCAGGGCAGGGATTCATTACAAGATTGCATTTCATGAGGTCAAATAGTCTATGCAGCTTTTCAAAACGTGCAGTATCCACAAAAACGAAACCAGTAAATACCTGCAGATTATTTGAGACATAAAGTCTGGATCTTGAACAGTTATAAAAAATGCCAAATGTATTAATTTGCCTTCAGGAATAAAAAGTGTGTGGTTGGTGCAGAAATCCTCCTTTCGATGTTAGAATCAGATATAAACATCACTGTCTGGTCTATGTGAGCCCCAGAAGTGTTGCTGAGTGATTGGTTAGTAGCTGGGGGCCCGGGCATTGAGCAAGGTGGCTTAAATGCTGGGATGTAGCTGTGTGGGCCCTGGGATGACTCCGGGACATTTGAATTGCCCCGGGGTGATCCCTCTTGCTGCGCATGCACACTCTTTGTCTGCTCCCTGGCGCGCACAAAGCGCCCTCTCTCTCCCCACCCCCCCGTCACCAAAGCGCCGCCATCGCTGGGGTCAGAAACCACCTCAACCCCAATTCAAACTACTTAATGTATAATCCAAGCGCGGGTGAGCCAGCCGATCGAGCCCCGGGGCAGGGGCAGGAGGAGGTGGCGGCGGCGGCCCAGAGGCCTACACCGGGCGGCCTCTCCGCTCCTCCACCCCTCCTCCCCGGGAAAGCGGCGTTTCCTGACAGACTGACAACACAACCCAGGCCGGCCACGCACGGCCGCAGCGAGCCGAGTGAGTGATGCCCTTACCAGTGATACGGGGTAAATAGGATAAGCTAGGGGCGGTTGTGAGGGTTTAACGAGCGGACGCGCTACTGCTGCTCTCCCGCTCCTCCTCACTCGGCAAACATGGCGGCGCGGCGATGGGCACGCCCATTGAGTGACATCATCGCCTCCTGGTCCCACCCACTGATTGACATCATCGCCGACCGGTACCGCGCAGTATGGCGTCATCGCCGACCGGCCCCGCCCACTGTCTGACATCATCGCCGCCGGCCCCGCCCACCCCCTGACGTTGCGGTGCCATGACGTAAGCAGAGTGAGCTGTGGCTGGGTCAGTGAGAGTGGAGCGCTCCAGTGCAGGGGTTCGGACCAATGTCCTGAGGAAAGGTCCACTCACACATCTGGAATATGCAGTTATCTTACTCATGTGACCAGGAAGTTATCAGCGATTGTTGGAAAAACCCTTCTAGTTTACTAATGTCTTTTAGGGAAGGAAATCTGCCATCCTTACCCAGTCTGGCCTACATGTGACTCTAGACCAACAGCAGTGTGGCTGACTGAACACAGTACAAAACTGTGAGAAATGATATACGGGCATTGGAGGTGGGCGCAGGGGAGGTTCACTGGGTTGATTCCAGAGTTGAGAGGGTTGTCTTATGAGGAGAGACTGAGTAGACTAGGGCTATACTCATTGGAATTCAGAAGAATGAGGGGAAATCTTAAACGTATAAGATTATGAAGGGAATCGATAAGATAAAAGCAGGGAAGTTGTTTCCACTGGGGGGTGAAACTAGAACCAAGGGGCATAGCTTCAAAATAAGGGGAAGCAGATTTCGGACTGAGTTGAGGAGGAACTTGTTCACAGAAAGGGTTGTGCATCTGTGGAATTCCCTGCCCAGTGAAGCAGTTGAGGCTCCCTCATTGAATATTTTTAAGGCAAGGATAGATAAATTTTTGAACAGTAAAGGAATTAAGGGACCTGGGTTCAATTCCTGCCTCGGGTCTCTGTGTGGAGTCTGCACATCCTTCCCATGTCTACGTGGCTTTCCTCTGTGTGCTCCGGTTTCCTCCCATACTTCAAAAGATATTCCTGTCACAGCCTCAGGACATGCCAGTATGCTTTGCAACCAGCCAAGTAGTTTTGATGTATGGTCACCGTTGTAATGCGGAAACACAGCATGCTCCCACTAACACTGAAATAAACCACCAGCTACTTTGTTTTCGATGTCACTTAAAGGATATGTGTTGACCAGGGATAACTACCCTGCACTTCTTCAAATGTCACCTGGAATCCTTTACCTCCATCTGGGAGGACAGGGAAGGTCCTTTGTTTAACACTTCAAAGACCAACGCCTGCACACATGTTGGTGCAATGCTAAATTGGTATGCTTCGTGCCTGCTTTATGCAGAGACAACACATACCCTTGTTGACCCAATACAGAGAACAGCCTGTAGAGAAGTTACTGTGGAGAATGGGTGTTGTGGTGGGCTTGTACAGTGTACTTTCCTGAGAATGGAGCTGTTCTGTTCTGCAATTGAACTGCAACTGACCTGGGATATCACCCTGATTTACTGGACCCTGTTTTACAATTTTAATTCTAGGTGACAGGCAGACTTTAAACTGGGATTGTTTCAGATCTGCCTTTTCGATCCATTCTCAGGTGCCTCTCTTTGCACTCTGCCTGAAAAAAATCAGCAATACCAAATCGCGCTGCAGAAACCTGTGGGTAGGGCTTAACACGCCCAAAATTGTGCAGCTCCGATTGGTGTCTCTAACTGCTGCATCACCCCCAGGCTGGGTAATGGTTTCTCCTGGCCCCCACAGAAATTGCCCCACCCCACAACATTACTGACTGCCTACACCCACCCCCTCTGCCAGACCGATTGCAGGCCCCGTCTCCTTTTCCCCTCACCGATCTCAGACAGAGTGGCAGCGGACCTCACCCCCCTTCCCCTTCGCTGAGCTCATGCAGAGAGTCATCGGTCTCTTACCTCCTCACTAACTGGGACACTTGGATCGGAGTTTTGTAGAGCATGTCTATTTCGTGCCAATTCTGGATGGGTGAGCACAGTGGTAAAGGGGGAAGTGCCGGTAAGGTTGGGCGTGCAGCCTATTAAGTCAATTTAAATGCATGCCATCGTGGCCATTTTTGGGCCTTGGTAAAGGGGGAACAAGCACAGAGGCAGGCGTGGATTGCACTACTCACCTCACGTCTGACTTTACCAAGTTTTGCACCTGAAAACAGGCACAACTTGATAGTAAAATTGGGCTCATTGTGTGTATCAGCAACTATGGACCTACACCTTGAGAGGGAGCAACCAAGCTCAGAAAAGTAAGGGGAATGAAGCAGAAAGGTGATGTGTTTTAAAATGATAATTCACCCTGCTGTTCTTCAATTAGAATCTCAGATGTGGAGGACATGGTGGGTTTACAAACATTCTCAGTAATCTCTCCTACTGGCAAAGTAGAACTGATTTTTATTAAGACATTGGCTCTGATTTGTCCATCTTTCTGCTATTCTTCATTCCAGATCCTTCATTGTGGTTTGATACATGAGATATGATCAGTCCTACATTAATGATATTAATGTCTGTCAAATGACTCGGACACACAGTAGCAGCAGCTCTAATCCAATTGCGATTCAGTCACACACTGGATTATAAAGCAAGACCTGGAGAAGCAAAAGCAGCAACAAAAGTCTCAGAGGTTTTCCAGCAGCGCCCTCAGTTCTTTAAATGATGGCCGATTCCAAGGATTCTCCCTCCAGCACATCGACATAACAGCATACAGCTGCTCCGTGCACCCCACCGGGCATTGCATACGAAGCCCATTCTGCAAGAAGTCAAGCGTTTGTACAAAGGTTAGACCTGAAAAAAAGAAGATATTAAATGCAGGTAGCAGGAGCCACATTGTTAGAGATCCTTTGTTTGTCTTTGAATGGAAACATCCTTCACGTGAAAGAGGGAGGTACCAGAGTGTTGTGAATATACCACTGGACTAGTAATCCAGAGAATGAGTTTAAACCCCCACCTGGCTTCCAAGTGTCTGTCGGGGAAGGAAATACACGTTCTCTCCTGGTCCAAACCGTGATGTGAACAGATTCAGAGGAAATGTCATTAACCTGGAACACTAACTCTTGTCACAGGCCTACTGATTGTTTGCATTTATATAGCACCTTTAACATAGTAAATCATCCCAAGGAGTGATTAGCAAACTTGTAAGAGCACCTGCACAAATATATGAATAGGATGGGAATAGAGGCATTTGGTCCCTGGAAGGGAAGAGTTCAGTTGGGCAGCATGGTCGGTGCAGGCTTGAAGGGCCGAAGGGCCTGTTCCTGTGCTGTAATTTTCTTTGTTGTTGTTCAAACCAAGTTTGAGGAAGGCGGCTTTGGATATTCAATTCACTCTAAAGAAGTTTTAAGTTTTTTTTATAAGTTTATTTGCTAGTGTCACACGTAGGATTACATTAAAACTGCAATGAAGTTACTGTGAAAATCCCCTAGTTGTCACACTTCAGCATCTGTTCGGGTACACTGTGGGAGAATTTAGCATGGCCAATGCACCTAATCAACATGTCTTTTGGACTGTTGGAGGAAACTGGAGCACCCGGAGGAAACCCATACAGACATGGGGAGAACATGCAGACTCCACACAGACAGTGACCCAAGCCGGGAATCGAACCTGGGTCCCTGGTGCTGCAAGGCAGCAGTGCTAACCATTGCCGTGTCTGTCCATTTCACTAATCAATCTAGACACACTGTGATTTGCTAGTATCCTCCTCAGTGTCTATACTGAGTTTTGTCATCCGCAATATTTATTAAGGAAGTTGGCTGTATACTAGCTCAGATCGTTTATGGTCCCAATGTCTACCTCTAGTCTAAAAACCACTATCTCTACTCCCTGTTCCTTTGACTATGTTGACACTATCTCTTCAATCCTACAGACTTCAATTTTCAAACCACAGGCAACATATCAACCATGGAATCAACTGTCACAAACCATCCCGAGTGTTTATTTTATCACAGGTTTGGGAACCGTAATGAATGGCATTATTTCAACTACAAAACTGCCGTTTGGAAACTGGAATGCACCGGTATTAATGTGCAGTCATCATGTGGAGATGCTGGCGTTGGACTGGGGTGGGCACAGTAAGAAGTCCCACAACACCAGATTAAAGTCCAACAGGTTTATTTAGTATCATGAGCTTTTAGAGTGCTGCTCCTTCATCAGGTGAGTCCAAATAAGCCTGCTGGAGTTTAACCTGGCGTTGTGAGACTTCTCACTGAGCAGTCATCAGCGCCAATCATTAAGAAAGCCATGCTACTTGAAGATGATGTTAGACACTTGTTGGCCTGTATCTCGGAACGCAGCATTATTCCCAATGTGAATGATTGGCTTCTTGGGATAAAGGTGGTACCTGGGTACGGCGACTGCCCATACGTCACCAGTTCCATTAGGAAAATCCCAAAGGACCAGACATCAGATTTCGTAGTGTGTGATTCTTCGTTGAAGACTTCCAGTGCAGTCCATTTAACTGCAATTTTTTCATCTAGAAGAACAGAAGATTGGAAACAGTGAGGTGAATTGGATAGTTCTTTCACAGATACAATGGGCCAAATGTTGCAAATTGTATGATTTTGGAAATGGCCCTCCTGACCATGTAACTGGTGGATGTGACAGATGAATGGGTAAATTCTGAAGCTTCCCACCTGATGAAAATGGAATGCTGTATCTCTAAAATGGAGGGCAGGACCATCCTTCCCTGGCCTGGCCTACATGTGCCTCCACATCCATAGCAACATAGTTGACTCTTAAATGCTCTTTCAAGGGCAATTAGGGATGGACAATAAATATTGGCCCAGCCAGCAACTCCCATATCCCATGAGCGAATAATAAAGAAATGGAAGAACACAAAAAGTCAGAATAGGATTGGGCCTTTGGCCCATTGATCCTGCTCCATAATTCAACAGGAACATTGCCAATTGACTTTAACTCTACCTTCCCACACTGTCCTTATAACCTCCTAGAATCTATCCATCTCAGTATATTTAAGAGTGAGTATCTTCTGGGGTAGAGAATTCCAAAGATTCACAACTTTCTGAATGAAGTAATTTCTCCTCAACTCCATGCCCCTGTCTACATCAATGGGGTGAAGTAGAAAGGATCAAGAGCTTCAAGTTTTTAGGTGTCCAGATCAGCAACAACCCGTCCTGGTCTCCCCCACACCGACACTATAGTTAAGAAAGCCCACCAACACCTCTACTTTCTCAGAAGACAGCAAATTTGGCATGTCAGCTCCGACTCTCACCAACTTTTACAGATGCACTATAGAAAGCATTTTTTCTGGTTGTATCACAGCTTGGTATGGGCTCCTGCTCTGCCCAAAACCACAAGGAACTACAAAGGGTCGTGAATGAAGCCCAGTCCATTGCTCAAACCAGCCTCCCATCCATTGACACAGTCTACACTTCCAGCTGCCTTGGAAAAGCAGTCAGCATAATCAAAGACCCCATACAACCTGGACATTCTCTTTAGCACCTTCTTCCTTTGGGGAAAAGTTACAAAAGTCTGAGGTCACGTAACAACTGATTCAAGAACAGCCTCTTCCCTGCTACTGTCAGACATTTGAATGGACTTGCCTTGCATTAAGTTGATCTTTCTCTACACCCTAGATATGTCTGGAACACTACATTCTGCACTCTCCTTTCCTTCTCTATGTATGGTATGCTTTGTAAAGCGTGCAAGAAACAATACTTTTCGCTGTATCCTAATACAGGTGACAATAATAAATCAAAAAATCAAATCAAAAGAATCCTAAATATCCTGAACTGTGAACTTGTGTCTTAAACATTGTCTCAACATCTAATCCTCAGTTCCACGTACTTTTGCGGAGGATGTATCTGTCATCCATGAGCTTCTGAGCAAAGCTGAAATCTCCAATCTTGCATTCCAGTGTGTCAGAGAGAAGAATGTTCGCTGACCTCAGATCCCGATGCACATAACAGTTCTCTTCCATATAAATCATTCCATCCGCAACCTGGGGAAAGAGAGTGGGGTCAGGATTCAACTAGCCACTGCTCCCTCTCCACGTTGGCACAGTGGTTAGCACTGCTGCCTCACAGCACCAGGGATCCGAGTTCAATTCCCAGCGTGGGTCACTGTCTGTGTGGAGTCTGCACATTCTCCCTGTATCTGCATGGGTTTCCTCCAGGTGCTCTGGTTTCCTCCAACAGTCCGAAAGACTTGCTGATTGGAGTAGATTGGCCATGCTAAATTCTCCCTCAGTATACCTGAACTGGCGACGGAGTGTGGCGACTAGGGGATTTTCACAGTAACTTAATTGCACTGTTAATGTAAGCCTACTTATGACATAAATAAACTTTTCCACAGTGTCTTATTTAATTGAATCTTACAGTACTGAAGGAGGCCATTCAGCCCATTGAGTCTGCACCTACCACAATCCCACCCAGGCCCTATCCCCACAACCCCATGCATTTACTCTAGCTAATTCCCGCTGACACTAAGAAGCAATTTAGCACAGCCAACCCATCTAACCTGCAATCTTTTTGGACTCTGGTGGGAAACTGGAGCACCCAGAGGAAACTCACCCAGACATGGGGAGAATGTGCAAACTTCACGCAGACAGCAACCCAAGGTGGGAATTGAACCCGGGTCCCTGGCGCTGTGAGCCAGCAGTGCTAATCCGAGTGCCACTGTGCCACAGTTGTTCTCAAAGAGTGGTTCGCAATAGTCCACAAATAGCTAGTCCAAAATGTCACTGACCTGCAACACCACGGCAGAGGCTGTAGAGAAACCAGGCAGAAAGCTCATCCACACTGAGGTAAGGTCACTCTGGCACAGCACACCCTGTCATTAGCCACAGCAATCACTATTTATGAGGAAATGTATGTTCCCTTTCATTTGGTCAGACTGATATTGATGTAAGGTAGGTAATATTTTCTGAGAAGATCGTGATCGTTTTGTAACGTTTTAGAATGTTTCAAATAAACTGTTTCTATTGTAGTATTAATGTTAATGATATGAAAATATAAAATTAAAATGTTAGTTTCCAGCATGAATTAATAATTTATTTCTAGGTCCAGAACTTCCAGTCTCCGGAACCTGGGTGGTTTTCCAGAAGGTTTGCAGCCCCCCAGCCCCCACCAACCCCCAGTTCTTCCCAGATGTCCCCAAGACCTGCTCCGGAAGTTCAAATTTCCAATGGAAAATAAATAAACCTGCCCTGTGAACCAATCAATACTATGGTTTAAATCAGAGGCTTTGGATGGTTCTTACAGGACCAGTTACCAAGGAAAAGGTAGAAGAATTAAAACCAGTTCTCACTTCTGGGTAACTATAGCAGTACCCCCTCCCCCCACCCACCCCAACAACCCTCTCTGACACTCCAACTCTTCCCAACTCTCTGACTATCCTTTCCACCCCTTGACAACCCCCCACTATCTTCCTGATCCATGATCTTATTGAATGGTGGGGCAGGCTCAAAGGGCTAGATGGCCTATTCCTGCTCCTATTTCTTATGTTCTTATGATCCTCCACTACCCCCTGACTACCTCCATTCCTCCAATCATCCTCCACTTCCCACTGACTTACCATGCAAAGTAAAAAATCTGACAACACCAGGTTTTAGTCCAACTGATTTATTTGATAGTAAACTTACAAGCTTTCGAGGTTTCCCTCTTCGTCAGGTGAATGGAGAGTTCTGGCCTCAGACAGAGCATATAAAGCACAGACAGTTTAGAGATTACTGATTAGAATGCGAATCCTTACACCTAACCTGCTGTTCAAGACCTGAAGTGGCTGACAATGTGAGTGGAAGGAGCACTGATCACAGGTTACAGAGATATGTATTGTTTCCAGACAGTACAGTAAGTGAGGTTTTGTAAACCCAGGCAAGTCACAGGGGTTACAGATAGTGCGACATGAACCCAAGATCCCATTGTGAGATTGTCTGTGGGCTTACGGTACAGTGAGGTGCTGAGGTGACCGTCCTTAATGGAGATGCGTGTGTCCAAGAATGTAGCTCCACTTCTCCAGTTTCCACCCTAAACATGTTAAAGAAGCCATTCCCTATGGACAAGCCCTCCGTATACACAGGATTTGCTCAGATGAGGAGGATCGTGACAGACACCTCCAGACCCTGAAAGATGCCCTCATAAGAACAGGATATGGTGCTCGACTCATAGATCGGCAGTTCCGACGCGCCACAGCGAAAAACCGCACCGATCTCCTCAGAAGGCAAACACGGGACACAGTGGACAGAGTACCCTTCATCGTCCAGTACTTCCCCAGAGCGGAGAAGCTACGACATCTTCTCTGGAGTCTTCAACATATCATTGATGAAGACGAACATCTCACCAGGGCCATCCCCACACCCCCACTTCTTGCCTTCAGACAACCACACAACCACAAACAGACCATTGTTCGCAGCAAACTACCCAGTCTTCAGGAGAACAGTGACCACAATACCACACAACCCTGCCACAGCAACCTCTGCAAGACATGCCGGATCATCGACATGGATACCATCATCACACGTGAGAATACCATCCACCAGGTACATGGTAAATACTCTTGCAACTCGGCCAACATTGTCTACCTGATATGTTGCAAGAAAGGATGTCCCGAAGCATGGTACATTGGGGAGACCATGCAGACGCTACGACAACGGATGAATGAACATCGCTCGACAATCACCAGGCAAGACTGTTCCCTTCCTGTTGGCGAACACTTCAGTGGTCACGGGCATTCGGCCTCTGACCTTCGGGTAAGCATTCTCCAAGGTGGCCTTCTCGACACACGACAGCGCAGAGTCGCTGAACAGAAACTGATAGCCAAGTTCCGCACACATGAGGACGGTCTCAACAGGGATCTTGGGTTCATGTCGCACTATCTGTAACCCCCATGACTTGCCTGGGTTTGCAAAACCTCACTTACTGTACTGTCTGGAAACAATACACATCTCTGTGATCAGTGCTCCTTCCACTCACATTGTCGGCCACTTCAGGTCTTGAACAGCAGGTCAGGTGTAAGGATTCGCATTCTAATCAGTAATCTCTAAACTGTCTGTGCTTTATATGCTCTGTCTGAGGCCAGAACTCTCCATTCACCTGACGAAGAGGGAAACCTCGAAAGCTTGTGAGTATTATCAAATAAATCGGTTGGACTAAAACCTGGTGTTGTCAGACTTTTTACTGTGTTTACGCCAGTCCAACGCCGGCATACCCACATCATGATTACCATGCAAAGCCATGACACATACCACCCCTTTGACTGACTACTCTGCCCCATCCTACCCCCCCGATCCTGCCCCTTCCCCTCATTGTATCCCCTTCGTCTCATCCTACTCTTTCCCCTCGCACATCCCACACATAAGAACATAAGAAATAGGAGCAGGAGTAGGCCATCTAGCCCTTCGAGCCTGCCCCGCCATTCAATAAGATCATGGCTGATCTGAAGTGGCTCAGTTCTACTTTCCCGCTTTCTCCCCATAACCCTTAATTCCCTTGCCTACCAAAAACCTATCTACCCGCGTCTTAAATATATTTAGCGAGGTAGCCTCCACCACTTCAACGGGCAGAGAATTCCAGAGAGTCACCACCCTTTGGGTGAAGAAGTTCCTCCTCAACTCCGTTCTAAACTGCTCCCCCCTTATCTTGAGGCTGTGCCCTCTAGTCCTGCTGTCCTTTCTGAGCAGGAAGAACCTCTCCACCTCTACCCTATCCATCCCTTTCATCATCTTATACGTCTCAATGAGATCCCCCCTCATCCTTCTAAACTCTAACGAGTACAAGCCTAGTTTATTCAGCCTCTCCTCATAGCTTAACCCCCTCAACTCCAGTATCAGCCTAGTGAACCTCCTCTGCACTCCCTCCAAGGCCAAAATATCCTTGCGTAAGTGCGGCGACCAAAACTGCACACAGTACTCCAGCTGCGGCCTCACCAGTGCCCTGTACAGTTGCAGCAAGACCTCCCTACTTTTATATTCAATCCCCCTCGCTATGAAGGCCAGCATCCCATTCGCCTTCCTGACCACCTGCTGCACCTGCAAGCTGGGTTTTTGCGACTCATGCACAAGGACCCCGAGGTCCCTCTGCACCGTCGCATGCTGCAGTTTTTCTCCATGTAAGTAGTAGTCCTTCCTACCATTATTCCTACCAAAGTGGACAACTTCACACTTGCCAACATTAAATTCCATTTGCCAGTTCCTTGCCCATTCGCCCAGCCTATCTAGATCCCTCTGCAGACTTTCCACACTCTCCGCACAATTTGCCGTTCCACCAATCTTTGTGTCATCAGCAAATTTCGACACCTTACACTCGGTTCCCTCCTCCAGATCATCTATATAAATGGTAAATAGCTGAGGCCCCAGCACCGACCCCTGGGGCACTCCACTAGTCACCAACCGCCAATCCGAATCGCACCCATTGACACCTACTCCCTGCCTCCTATTTGACAGCCAATCCTCTATCTACGCTAACACCCTACCCCCAACTCCATGCCCCCTAACATTCTGTAACAACCTCTTGTGCGGCACACCCATTCCCCTCCCCCACCCCCTCTGACACCTTGACCCTCCATCCAACACCTCTCTCATTCTACACACTTACGTCCCTGGCTTCTCAAAAGTGATTGTAAACGTACTTGCTTTATGGCAGTTAGTGCTGTGAAAAGGGAGAGTGTCCTCACTTCCCCTGGTGCTGCTGTCCTGGACTCAAGGCCTTGGGAACCCACTTCCCTGAGCTTATCTCACCCAATCTGAGTCGGAAGTTTGGGTAAGGAGGATGCAGTTCCTGAACAGTAAAAGGGAGTGGACAGACAATCCAAGTATGATTGCCATTCCAGTTCTGGAGTTCAGGCCCAAGATAATTAACTTAAAAAAACTAATATTTATTACATTTATGATTGAAAAAGCAACAAAATATTTATCATTTCCACAAGTTCCCATTAATTTAGAGAAGGTTTTTTGTCAGTGGCAAGTGAAAGTGATTGCGTTCAATTTAGTAAGTGATCCACAGGCTCGCTCGCTCTACCTCAGTAATTTACAGATGAAAATGTTTGAGAATCAATCTTCTATTTAACTGGAACATTGCATTACCTAACTTAGGAATAAGGAACATTTACCTGTATTGCAAAGTCAATGAGCAACACCAACTCTAACTGTCTACCAAGGTCACTCCTTAAGTAGCCATTCAGGTTCCCTTCAGTGAAGAAAGAGAGATCAATTAACTAAAATGTACACATTCTCCTCATTTAAAGCACTGACTGTAGACACAATAACGCTTGGACCAAATCTCCCAGGCTCCAGCACATGCTAAAATAGAGATTTACATTTTAGTGTCCCTATCTGGTTGGAATGTGCGATGAGAACAGGTTTATGTACTGTGACATTAGTGTACTTTTAAGAAGTGTTTTTTTTAATCATGTACTCTGCAGTCGTAAGCAAACCTTTTCAGTTTGTTTTGCTCAATGTTGCCATGTATCTATGAGAGTCTTTTTATTGCTGTTTAAACTGAGGTTTCTTTATTTACACTGGGATGTTTCTAACTCTGTATTGTTAGGAGAAAAACTGGTTGGCAGGTTAGGTGATTGGAGATTTTTTTCATTTTTCTGTTTGGCTGGGGTTTGAATTCTGGTTTTAGAAGGGGCATCAAGCAGAAAATAAATCTCTCTTTCTCTCTCTGGTTTTGGAAATTCTGCTGGTCATCTGAAAGCAAGATCTTGCCTTTCTAAAGGGGGGAATCCAGGCTTGCCTGGAGTCCCTGGAGTTTTGGGAAGATGTTCTAACTTCAAACTGTTCTGAGTCTATCCAGAGAACTGCAGACTTCATCCAAAGGACCCAAGTCCAGTATTACATGAGCATTAGTCTTTACTGTGTTAAACCTGTGAAAAAGGGTCTTTTGTCTATGGGATTGGGTTGATTGGAACACAATATATTTGTTAAGGGTTACACATCATAGTGGTTATTCTGTTTCTTGTTTGTAATTGATAAAAATTCTTGCTAATTTTCTTACTATACATGTTAACTATATAAAAGCTCTCCAGTGGATCGTTTGAATTATACCTGAAGTGAAACATATCATGCTTATTCTCGCCAAATTCAAGAGGCAAAACTAATGATCCAGGCACGCTTCATAAAACACTTTGAAGTTTCTGACCTGATCCATAACAATTGGGGACTCTCTCTTGTGGGACTAAAATCTATATTTCTTGATTGATTTGTGATTTATAGAATCATAGAATCCCTACAGTACAGAAGGACGCCATTCAGCCCATCAAATCTACACTGAACACAATCCCACACTGCCCTATCCCCATAACCCCATACATTTACCCTAGCTAGTGTCCTGATACTAAGGGGCAATTTAGCATGGCCAGTCCACCTAACCTGCACATCTTTGGACTCAAAGACAATGAGGGGTGAGCATATTGGTATCTTCTTTTCAGATGTTGTATTCAGGATTAAACAGGGAGTGCTTTATGGAATAATGGCTCTTTCAGAGGTTAAGAAGTTCTTGGCGTGGAGATAGTCACGCAAGGTGGTTTACAAAAGGTAACCAAAACAAAGCTTTTGGAACTAGGAAAGCCATTGCAGTTGACATTGCCTGATGCCATGAGGAAAGGGGAGGTAATTGTGGTGATAGCTCAGCATTTAAAATAGCCAGAAACGCAGAATCATTGGAAATGGCTAGAATTCAAAAGGCAAGACTTATGATCCAGGCCATCTCCATAAACACTTTGTTATGGTTCAGGTCAGAAACTCCAATGTACATTTGTCATTCTAAATGCAGATACAGAAAATTATCATGGAAATTGGAAAATTAAACACAAAATATGAAGGACTGCTCACTGAGTTCAGATCCGCAATTTAGACTGAATTACAACCTGGTACTAACCACCACTCTTTATGGAATTGAGGCCACAGTAAGATCAACCATGTTTTTATTGCATGACAAAAGAGACTTAAGGGGCTGAATGGCCTACTTCTGCTTTGTTTGTTTATACATAAATCTGGTTCACTTGAAGCCTACACTCAGCATAACTCCCTGTGTATAAACACGGACTAATAAGAAATTACTTCTGATGTTATGAAGAAGATTTTGCATTTTAATTAGTTTTGAATCTGCTGGAAAATTGGGGGAGGTTTGTCTAGGTCAAATTCTTTTTCTGCTCCGAGAAGCCCCAGTTATCTGGGGAAATGGGGGGGCAGGGGGTGACTGGGGAGAAACATAATGTGTGAGCACATTATCCTTTCACCCGATCAATTGTTCAAATCCAGCTCTGCCTTTACAATCCCCATGTCTGCATGGGTTTCCTCCGGGTACTCTGGTTTCCTCCCACAGCCCAGAGATGTGCAGATTAGGTTGATTGGCCATGCTAAATTGCCCCTTAGTGTTCCGGGATGTTAGGCTTGAGGGATTGGCGTGGCAAGTATGTGGGATTATGAGGATAGGGCTTCGGTGGGATTGTTGTTGGTGCAGAGCTGATGGGCCAAATGGCCTCCTGCACTATAGGGTTTCTATGAAATGTAACTCCTCATGGGAGCTACAATCTGCAATCCTGTTAGTTGTGGAAGCAGATCAGGTTATCTTGCTGGATCCTGTTTTGTTCAGTATCTGACCGGCAGATTTATTTCAGACTTGTGTCAGCAGTTTATCTTAACACATCTGACTCGAAACATTGGCTCTATTTCTCTCCCCACAAATACTGCCAGACCTGCTGAGATTTTCCAGCATTTTCTGTTTTTATTTCTGATTCCAGCATTCGCAGTGTTTTGCTTTTACCTTCAGACTGGGATCAGTCTTGTTATTAAATAATATCAGAACAACCAGGGAGGAAATGAGGAGAATTCTTTCATGAAGTTTGCTGTTGGGATCAAACAGCATTATCTGAAAGACTGGCGAAATTTCATAGAATCCTATAATGCAGAAGGAGGCTATTTGGTCCATCGAGTCAGCACCGACCACAATCCCAACCAGGCCCTATTCCCTTAACCCCGTGCACTTACCCTAGCTAATCCCCCTGACACTATGGGGCAATTTAACATGGCCAACTAACCTGACCTGCACATCTTCTGGACTGTGGGAGGAAAGCGGAGCACCCGGAGGAAACCCATGCAGACATTGGGAGAACGTGCAGCCTCCACATAGGCAAAGACCCAAGCCAGGAATCGAACAGGGGCTCTGGCACTGTGAGGCATCCATGCTAACCACTGTGACATCTCTATGGGAGTTTAAACTCCAGCATTTCAAAATGAGAGTCAGCGAATGATGATGAATAGATCTTTCTTTTACCCAATTTGAGAATATAGAGACTGATTCCTGCTCTCTGACTCAGACAGTCTGCTTTAGTATCACACCTTTGAGGAACTTCTTCACTCAAAGGGTGGTGAATCTCTGGAATTCTCTGCCTGTTGAAGTGGTGGAGGCTACTTCGCTAAATATATTTAAGACGCGGGTAGATAGGTTTTTAGTAGGCAAGGGGATTAAGGGTTATGGGGAGAAAGCGGGAAAGTGGAACTGAGCCACTTCAGATCAGCCATGATCTTATTGAATGGCGGGGCAGGCTCGAAGGGCTAGATGGCCTACTCGTGCTCCTATTTCTTATGTTCTTATCTCGGTACATAGCGTGTGTCGTTCATTGCTATTGGAAGTTCTCGGTGACAGCAAAAGCCTTTGGCCATTACCTTGGGTCATGTACTCTGAGATGATGAGCATGGGCTGCGATTGAGTCACCACTCCGAGAAGTTGCACCAGGCGGTCATGTTGAAGAGCCTTGCGAACACTGACCTCCCTGAGGAAGGTGTTGTCTGAAATCTGACCCACATTCTGTACCTTCACAGACACTCTGACAAAGCTGTCGTTCAACTCTTAAAGAAAACAATAAAGGAGGTATTTAGACATCTGTATGGCATCTTTCACAACCTCAGGAAGGGGAAAGTATCCTTGCAGCCATACAGGTACTTTCTGAAGTGCAGGCATTATAGTAATTTAGGCAACCAATCTGTACACAGCAAGATCCCACAACAGTAATGTGATAATCATTAGTCAATCTGTGTTAGTTATGTTAGTCAAGGAGTAAATTGGATGGTTGGTCAGGAGAACTCCCCTGCTTTTCCCCAAAATCGCGCCACAAGATCTTTTACATCCTGAAAGGGGAAAGGAGATGTTTTAACATCACATTCAAAAGGCAACACAGTACGCCACTCCCTACGTACAACACTGAAGTGTTAAATTATGCACTCAGGTCTGTGGCGTGGAGGTTGAATTCACGATGAACTGAGCTGAGAGAGCTACAGATTGAGCCATGGCTGACAGCAGCCTCAGACATTTAGAACAGGAGCAGGAGAGGCTGTTGCACACACACAACTGTCAGGAAGTAAGATTCACTTCCAGGTTTACTGGTCAACATACAAATTATGTCAACATTCAACTACAAAATGGACGGATGGAGAAAGGAGAAGGGGATGATGGAAATTGGGAACTGGACAAATAAATGTAATTGGAATGATTTGACATGGATTGGTTGCACTGTATGTTTTACTCCATGATGTAATGTCTCGGGGCAGCAACAACTTGCATTTTGCCTTTAACGTAGCAAAATTTCTATAGGCACTTCATGGTCATGTTAACAAATTCTGATACCCAGCCGTTCAAAGAACTATTGGGACAGACGAAAAGTCAAAGTTTTAAGAAGTATTTTAAAGTAGTTGAGAGAAGTAGAGAGGGAGTCCCAGAACTTAGAGCTTAGGCAGCCATAGGTCTGCTGTGGCCACCAGTGGTGTGACAATGGGATTCAGGGATGTGTGAGAGGCCAGGATTGGAGCGCAGACATCTCCGAGGGCTGTGGAATTGAAGGAAGCCGGAGATAGGAAGAGATTTAAAAACAAGGATGAGAATTTTAATATCAAAGCGTTGTTGAACTGAAGTTAGGTCAGTGAGAACAGGGGTGATGGATGAATGTGGTGTGATTTAGGAGACAAGTAGCAGAGTTTCAGATGTAGCTGGAAGCTGGGAAGTAACAGCACAAGGTTAAATGTAAGATACTCACACTCTTTATAGAGTAAATAGAGAGAGCAGAGTAATGTAATGGTTACACTGGACTAATAATCCAGAGAACATGAGTTCTTTTGGTTGAGAGGAATCATCAGATCAAGGCCAAGATGGGGTGCAGCACCTCGCTTGTTAGCTTGGATCTTGTTTGTCTCTCTTGTGGAGGGACCATAAATTGGATTCGGTTGGAATTTGCATTTGGTTTCTGGAGCAAGCAAGGATTGGATTTGGGTTTGCCCACTCCACTTTGAGCAACTTTTAAGGATGGAATAAAAAATAAACATAATAAAATGAGTTCATTTGGATTGAGGTAAAGACTCATCTTTCGCTAATATCTCCCAAGGAAAGAAATCTGCCATCTTTATTCGGTCTAGCCTGTATGTGACTCCAGACCCACAACCGACTATCAATTGCCCTCTGAAATGGCCTAGCAAGCCTTTCAGTTACATTAAACCCACAGTGGTTCACGTCCACTATCACCCCCACTAGGACAAACCTGAAAATCTAAGACAAGACTGATGGTATAAATATTTACTTACTCATCTTCCCTTCTGCAAGATGTCCGACTTTCTGTTTGCTTTCCAGTGTAATGAACTTCCTTGGAATCTCAAAGCCCTCAGTTTCTGAACTATTTTGAGTCCTTTTGAGTGAGGGGCTTGTCAGTCTTTGGCACAAACCACCTGCATTCTCTAGAAAGGCAGTTTTAGATTAAGTTAGTTTATTTGATGGTGCAAGCCTGGGACATCAGCCACCATCTTCAGAGACACAAAGCACTTCCTTCTAGCATGCTTCTGCACCTCCACAAGATGGCCCAGTGACCAACTGCATTCCTGCATCTTGGTTCAGTGATGACACTTCAGTTGAGTCAGTCAGTCTTGGGTTGAAATTCCAGCCCAAGATTTGACAAGATGATCCAGGCTGAGATTTCAGTTAGAAATCAGTGAGTGCCACATTGTCAGAGGTGAAATCTTAAAGTAAATTTGTCTGTTTCAAAGGATGGAAGCAATCCCAAGATGCTTTGAAGAGAAACATGCTTTGGTGAACATTTGTTTTTTTTTACTGCATGAGGCCATTTGGCCTGTTGTATCCATGCTGGTTCTCTGTTAGAGCAACCTTCCACTCCCCAAGGCCCAGCAAATTGTTTATCTGCAGACAATTATCAGACTCCCTTTTGAAAGGGCTGATTGGAATCTGTCCTCACCACATACTTCAGCATTCTGGATCCCAACTACTCACTGTAGGTTAGGAATCCTGCAGTGAGTAACTTCTGACTCCCCAAAGCCTATCCACCATCTACAAGGCACAAACCAGGAGTGTGATGGAATATCCTCCACTTGCCTGGATGGGTGCAGCTCCAACAACATTCCAGAAGCTCAACACCATCCAGGACAAAACAGCCCCGCTTAATTGGCACCACATCCACAAACATTCACTCCCCCCACCACCAATGAACAGTTTCAACTTTTCTTCTCAAAAGAGAACAGAATTTCTCAATCTATCCTGACAATGAGGTACCCAGTTCCTGGAATGAGTCTCACAAATCTTTTCTGTTTCTTCTCCATTGTCGTGGCAACTTGTCTAATGTGTGGTGGCTGCAAACTCAGACTGAAGCCAAAGCAGAGTTTTCTAAAGGTTCATCATAGCAACTTTGCATTTGTAATCCATGCCTGTTGGACTTTAACCTGGTGTGGTGAGTCTTCTTACTGTGCTCACCCCAGTCCAATGCCAGCAACTCCACATCTATTTATAAAGCCAGAATCCCCTTCAGCTTATGAACAATGTTCTGAACCTGCCTCTGAGTCGGATGTTCTGGATTAAAGTCCCGCTCTGGGACTTGCTGGCTCAGGAAGGTGCAGGAACACAGCCAAACAGGTTCGGTGTCAACTTGTAAATGTTTCCAATAGAGCCAGTGGTGGGCAGTAAGAGTGGGAGACATTTCTGCTCAATCTAATGATGGAAAGTAATTGGAATTTCCATCGTCACGATCCAGGCTACAACATACATGTAAACACATCTATTGTCACGACAACTTTGACTCTTTTGAGGGTTGGCTGGTTCAGTTGGCTGGATAGATTGCTGTCAATAGCAAGTGGTTGGATTTTCCCCATTTTGGCTTGGGTGGGTTTCCTGCCTGCTTGCCTGACCCATGTTACTGTGGGGCCAACCTGCCTTCAGACAGAAAACTGAAGGCCACCAATTTGACATAAGATGCTTCATAAGACTATGCAGCAAAAGTTTTTCATTGGCTGCTAAGGGCTTGAGAATGTCCTGAGGCTGTGAAAGGTGATAGATAAATGCAAGTTCTTTCTTTCTTAAAATTAGCTTTCCCTAAGTTTGGGAGGGAGCAGCTCAGTTTCGCAGACCAGGGTCCCCATCTGAGCGGTGTTGAGTTAGCTCATCTCCAAGCTAAAGAAGAACTCCAGCACCTCATTGGTGACCTCAGCATCAATGAGGGAAAAGCTTTCCCTGATCTTTATGCAGGATTCTGTTTGTGCACATCACAGGTTGGGGTTTAGGTCACTGAGATGCCTCCATGTCCAGCCCAAAGTTAGATCTCTGGACGTGGACTGACTGACTCTGGGGGGAAGGAACAAGCAATTGTCTGACTCCCCAGTGGGAATTAGGACCAGTGGGTCAGGTGGGAAAGAAACAACGTTGGTAATGGAGATATTAAAAACATTTCCAGATCAGAACAATAATAGAATGCACTCATTATTAAACACTGATGGTGTGCTACTGGGCGACTGAGAAAGGACTCAGGCTCGTCCTTAACCTACAATCACACACACCAAAGGCCATGTGGCCCATCGTGTTTGTGCCTGCTGTTTGAAAAAGCTAATCAATTTGAGAGAATTTCCTCCATTGATACAGTGCCTTTTTGACATCAGAACGTCCCACAGCATTTTTTGTGCCAATAAAGAATTTCTGAAGTGTCATCACTGCGTAATGTAGAGAAAACAGCAGGCAATTTGTGCACAGCAAGATTCCAAAAACAGCAATGTACTAATGGCCCAGGTCACCTGCCTTGGTGAAGTTGATGAAAGGATACAGATTGGTTGGGACTCTAGTGGGAACTCCCCTGCTCATTATTAAAAAATTGTCCTGGGAATGCTTCCATCCACCTTAATCAGCAGATTCACCCTCCTGAATCTAGAACATAGAACATTACAGCGCAGTACAGGCCCTTCGGCCCTCGATGTTGCGCCGACCAGTGGGACCAATCTAATGACCCTCTAACCTAATGATTCCAATGTTATCCATATGCCTATCCATTGACCATTTGAATGCCCTTAAAGTTGGCGAGTCCACAACTGCTGCAGGCAGGGCATTTCACGCCCTTACTACCCTCTGAGTAAAGAACCTACCTCTGACATCTGTCCTATAATTATCACCCCTCAATTTAAAGCTATGTCCCCTCGTGTTAGCCATCACCATCCAAGGAAAAAGGCTCTCAAACTGTCCACCCTATCTAATCCTCTGATCATCTTGTATGCCTCAATCACCTTCTTCTCTCTATATATCTGAATAGTGTTTGTAACTTGTAGGGTTGTCAGTTGAGACAAATCGTTTTTCTTTACTCAGTTTTATGGTATGAGCTGCCCAAACCAATGATTCCTGTACTGCACTCCAGCTTGCGATTACAATGCTTGTACATAAGCAAGATCGAAACTTACCGCAGTAATACTTGACTAACTCTTGCAGGCTGATAAACTTGACTTTTGAATTGATGTAATAGCCACTGGGGCTGCTGGATATTCTGTAATTTATCACTCTGACATCCATTTTCGGGTCGCAGTGCTTCACCAACAAAACATAACAACCTAACCCAACACAAAAGAAATGTTTCAGCGGATCAGAGAAACTAAATGTGATTGTAACTTGCGTCAGTTCCTCAGATCTATTTTGTCCTACCAGCTTACCTCACCATGTCCACCCACACCCTGCTTCTCCCTGGGTTCCTATGGGCTGGTCAGTCCTCGGTAGCTTTGCGATCATCTGTTTTTGTCTGCTTTCACATCTCTGCATCCTCTGATATTGTTGACCATTGGAGGTGAAGGAGATGCCGTTTTCTTGAATTCATTGTCAGGATGTGAACATTGTAGGCAAGGCCAGCACTTAGTCCTCATCACTAATTGTCCTTGAGAAGGTGGTGGTGAAGACCACTGACTGGTTTGCTAGTCTCCTTCAGATAGAGTCAACCACATTGGTGTATGCCTGCAGTCCATTTGGTCAGACTGGCTAAGGATAAGAGGAGGCAATGGCCTACTGGATTATTAATCCAGAAACTCAGCTAATGTTCTGGGGACCCGGGTTTGAATCTTGCCGTGACTGATGGTGGAATTTCAATTCAGTTAAAGAATATCTCAAACTGAGAATCTATTGATGACCATGAAACTGTTGGAAAAACCCATCTGGTTCACTGATGTCCTTCAGGGAAGGAAATCTTACCTGGTCTGGCCTACATGTAACTCCAGAGCCACAGCATTGTGGTTGACTCTCAGTTGTCCCCCAAGGGCAACTAGGGATGGGCAATAAATGCTGGCCAGCCAGCGAAGCCCGTGTCCCACAGATGAATTAAAAAAACGTCAGGTTTGGCTATTGGATATGGCATGAGTCAGGACACGGGCAACACAGCTCCGACTGAGCTCAAGTTTACGAAGATTGGGAGGAACATGTGAGTGATCTTCAGAAAGGAAGATGGAAATGCACACATCACAGAGGTGATGCCACAACCCGGTATCCAGGGGGTCCCAGATATACTCTCGCTCTGTCACTGTGAGTGTGTGTCACCCACAATTCTCATAGAGCAAGACCACGCAGGGGTTTAAACCTACTCCTCGATCTCTAACAGATTTGAGAACAAGTCCCCACAGTTTACATGAAGATTATATACTCCTAGCGACTGGATAAAAATCACCTTTCCTTGATCGACTCTCCCTGATCAGGAAAGATCCCTCTTTATTTTCTGCTTCCAGAATTGATCTCTCTGCCTCTTTGGCACTCAGTCCTTTGAAGAACCATCTGAAAGAAGAAATCATAAAGCATATTCTTACTGTTGATTGGTCAGTAGTAAATCAGAAATGCCCCGTTTAAGAGATCACATTTATCCAGTTCCTTTCATAGCCTGAGGACATCACAACCGGGTAATCCTGCTGAAAGTCTGGCCGCTGTTGTAAAGTAAGTAAATATGACAACCAACTGTGCATAGTAAGATCCCACAAACAGAATGATCAGTTAACCCATTCTAGTGATGTTTGTTGAAGAATGGATATTTTTTGAAGCAATGCAACAGGGGAGGCAGTGGCGAGGTGGAATTATCATTGAACTAGTAATCCACAGACCCAGGGTAATGTTCTGGGGACCTGGGTTCGAATCCCACCATGGCAGATAGTGAAATTTGAATTGAATAAAAATCTAGAATCAGAATGAAGACCATGAAACATGATTGTCATAAAAACACATCTGGGTCACTAATGTCCTTTAGGGAAGGAAATCTGGCGTACTTACCTGGTCTGGCCTACATGTGACTCTGGAGATGTGGTTGTCATAAGTTGCCTCTGAAATGGCTGAGCAAGTCATAGAGGTTTACAGCATGGAAACAGGCCCTTTGGCCCAACTTGTCAATGCCACCCTTTTTTTTAAACCTCTAAGCTAATCCCAATTGCCTGCATTTGGCCCATATTTCTCTATACCCATCCTACCCATGCAACTATCTAAATGCTTTAAAAACATGACTCCAGACTGACTTTAGTTATTCATAGAATCGTAGAATACACCTTGCCAAAATTTGCCTGCATATCTGTTCTTCTATCTCCCATTCAGTTCAAGGGCAATTAGGGATGGGCAATAAATGCTGGCCCAGCCAATGATGCCCATATGATGCTTATTTTAAAAGGGGGTTGGGTTTTCCGTGGCACAAATCCCGTAATGGCCGCTAACTCTCGTGAGAGGCCAAGACAGGATTGGCGCCAGTGAGATTTTAGAATGCGATCTTCCCAGCCCCCTCTGATGACGTGATCAGGTTCATAATTTGCATACATTTGCATACATTATCATCTACTTATTGGGCTTAATGCCACCCTCATCGAATCTTCCTGCCCACCAGACATGACCAGCAGGAATCACTACTGCCCTTCAAAAACAGGAACCAGGCACCCTGCCCTCCGAGTGGGAGCAAGGAGATCAGCAGGAGAAAACATCACTCTTCTTTCAGCAATGCTCAGGAAATTTCTCCTGAATATCAGTCCTAAATGACCAACCCCTTATCCTGAGACTGTGCCCCCGAGATGCAAGCCTCAACCGGAGGAACATTCTCTCAATGCCAAAACCCTTGTGTTAGACTCTGAACAAGAAATATCTGGGAGTGAGCCACAGGCTGGGATACTATTTTCATTCTAATTGCAGGACGGACTTGAATCTGGGAGTGTTTCAGACCCTGCTTTTAGACCCTTTCTCAGGCACCCCCATACGCACTCAGCCTGAAAAAAATTAGTGATTTTGAATCGCGTGGCAGAAGCCTGTGGATGGGGTTTATCGTACCTGAAACACTGCAGCTCCAATCGGCTCCTCCAACTGTGCGTGTGCAAATAGGAAAACACTCCCCTGCCGCATCGCTGCCGGGCCAGATAATGCCTCTGTCTGGCTCCCACAAACACTGCCCTACCCCCACACATAACTGTCCCCCTTATCCCCCCACCCTCCACTACCCAGACCAATCGCGGTCTCCTGTCCCCTTCCCCCCCCCGCATCGATTGCACGCAGAGTGGCAGTGGGCCTCCGTTTCCCCCCACCAATCACACACACAGTAGCAGCGGAACCCCCTGTTCCCCCCCCCCAACCAGAGACCCATCTGACCCGCCTCCCTTCCCCCCAATCCCACCGCCGCCACCCCCCCCCCCGATCTGAGTCAGAGAGCCGCTGGAAGCTCTGAACTTACTTCCTCAGAAACTGGAGCACCCGAATTGGACCTTGGCGGACCATGTCTGCTTTGCGCTGAATTTGGATGGGCAAAGGCGTTGGTAAAGGGGGAAATGCCGGTAAGCCGGGCGTGCAGCCTATTAACTCAAGTTAAATGCGTGCAAATGCATTTAAATTGATGTCGTGCCTGTTTTGGGTGCTGTGCTGTTTGCGGCCATTTTCGGGCCTTGGTAAAAGGGGAACAGACTTGGAGGTGGGCGCGGATCGTGCTGCTCACATCATGCTTGACTTTACCAAGTTTTTGCGGCCGAAAACAGGTGCAACATGATGGTAAAACTGGGCCACAGCATTTGGTTGGTTGGTATAGAAAGAGCAGATGTCTCAAACTAGGCTGGTACCTGATAGAATTTGCCGCTGCCTTGGAAAAGCAGCCAGAATAATTAAAGACCCCACACACCCCGGACATTCTCTCTTCCTCCTCCTTCCTTCGGGAAAAAGGTACAAAAGTCTGAGGACACGTACCAACTGACTCAAGAACAGCTTCTTCCCTGCTACTGTCAGACTTCTGAATGGACCTACCTCGCATTCAGTTGATCTTTCTCTACCCCCTCGCTGTGACTGTAACACTACATTCTGCACCCTCTCCTTTCCTTCTCTATGAATGGTATGCAAGAAAAGATACTTTTCACTGTATATTAATACATGTGACAATAATAAATCAAATCAAATCAAAATGAAAATCAAAGAATATGATAGCACAGTTGGAGGTCATTTGCCCCCACGTCTGTTCTGGCTCATTGAGAAAGCTATCCAATTATTTCCACTCTCTTTGCTGTTCCCCCATAGCTGTGTAAGTGTTCCTTTCAAATATTCATGCAGTTTCCTTTTGAAAGTTACTGTTGAAGTTGCATCCGCTGCCCTCTCAGGCAGCACCTTCCAGGTCACAACTCAATCTCTTCATCCCTCCTCTAACCTTTTTTTTAACCAATAATGTTCAACTGTGTCTTTTCAAAAAAAAAATCTCAGGATCTCTAATAAGACTGGCATTCGTTGCCCATCCCGAATTGCCCTTGAGAAGGTGGTGATGAGCTGCCTTCTTGAACTGCTGCAGTCCTAGAGATGTAGGTACACCTACAGTGCTGTTAGAGAGGGAGTTCCAGGATTTTGACCCAGTGGTAGTGAAGGAATGGCTGATATATTTCCAAGTTCAGGATGGTGTGTGTTTCAGATGGAAATTTGGGCAAAGGGTCTCTTCCTGTGTTGTAAAACTCTATGACTCTATAACAAAATATAATGTAAAATAAAGTTTAAAGTTTATTTATTAGTGTCACGAGTAGGCTTACATTAACACTGCAATGTAGTTACTTTTTAGTCTTTTAACTAATTTTTAGAATTCAGTTTATGTTATTGGTAGAACACATCAAAATTAAATTTCACCAGCCATGTGTCTTTTTTTATTTATTGGTGTCACAAGTAAGGCTGATATTAACACTACAATGAAGTCACTGTGAAAATCTCCGAGTCGCCACAGTCCAGTGCCTGTTCAGGTACACAGAGGGAGAATTTACACGGCCAATGCACCTAACCAACATGTCTTTCAGACTGTGGGAGGAAACTGAAGCACCCAGAGGAAACCCACACAGACACGGGGAGAACATGCAGACTCCACACAGGCAGTGAACCAAGCCGGGAATCGAACCTGGGTCCCTGGCACTGTGAGGTGTCTGTGCTAATGGCAGAGGTATGGAAAACCTTCTTTCACACAGAGGATTGTGGGGTGTGGCGTGAGTGAGTGAGTTATAAATCATATTGACATTTATGGAATTGGGGAGATAAGAGGAAAGAGGGATATTGAAGCAGCGCAGGCACACGGGGTTAGATATTGCTCCAGGAGAGAATAAACACCATATGGATTGGGCTGAATGGCCTCAATATGTTGTAATCCTGCATAATTCTGTCTGATCCACTCAGTTCATGTTTATAAACCATGCTGCACATTGCACTGGTGTGCATGGGCGTGAACTGCCCTGACTTCCCGACCTTCCCAATCCCAAACGATGCCTTGCTCCCTCTGCTGTTTAAATGGAACTTCAACTTGCTCCAACACAATCTCCCTGATCGTTACTCAAGCATTTCCTGGGTTCAGACAGATTCAGCAGCAGACAGACACCTACCTTTCCTCCTCCAGTGGACGGATTTCTGAATTTGGGTCACTCATCACCTCCTCGCTGGCCTCAGGCTTTGTGAGGTGAACATTTTCTGATCTGAGACGTGGAAATAAAAATAATCAACATGAGATGGGATTTGCAGTACAGAACGAGGCCATTCAGGCTTCAGCCAGACTAGTCCGTGCCAATATCTATGTCGCACAAGGGCCTCCTGCCACCCAACTTCAGTCATCCCATCAACCTATCCTCCAACTGCATTCTCCCTCCTCAAGCTTCTCCCTAAATGTGACTCACCTCAACTGCTTGGGCAGGATAAATTCCAGGAATGTGTCAGAGGCTGAACTTCCACCTGCTTCCCTGTCCTCTGTCCCTGTGTAACCCGTTTGGCTTGTTATTACCCAAGCAAATGGGAAACACAAGCATGGAGTCTAATTGGCTCTGTGCACTGTCCTGCTTCCTAACATGCTGGGATCCCCATTGACATATCCCCTTCTCCTTATAACCTCAGTGTGTCACCGTTAAAGCTCATTGCAGCTGGCTTCTCAAATTCACTCTTAACCAGGACCTCAGGAATGGGAGATTCCTCAATCTGCAGATTTCTATAACCCACAACTCATGACCCAGCTTCTGACTTACTCTCCAACCCAACCCTTCTCCATGGTCGCTGAGTTTAACATTCTGGATCCCAGTGAATCAGTTCTGAAAGCACAGGTACCTACCTCGCCATCTCCTCCTCTGTGCCATCCATCCTCTCCACTTCCTGCTCCTTGCGCTCTTTCTCACGTAATTGCTCAGTACAAAATATTCCACTCCCACTTAACACAGAGATTTCATAACCGATCAACTAATCTGAAATGAAGAAAGCTCACACTGTATCTCAAAATATATTTCAAACTGTGTGAGTATATGGGTGAGTGTAATTGTGCGTGGGTGAGTGAGTGTGTGATAGTGTAAGACTGTGTGAATGTGCGCATATGTATAAGTGTGGGTGTGAGTGCTGGAGGAAGTGTGTGTGAGTTAGTGAATGTGTGCGGCTGAGTGTGAGTGTAAGTGTACAATGAATATTTTAAGTTATTTTCGATTAGATCTGACTAGGTAGACATTGATCTTAACCCAGGTATGATTGTGTTCTGGTTAATTAATCAATAATAATTAGCATTGATAGGTTTTCCTAAATCTTGCCCAAAACATTCCAACTGTTCCTGCCATTGGGATCTTCCTGTGCCATTGATGTTAAATCCATGTTGCGGGTTACCCGGCAGGGGAGGGTGTGGACAATGTGAAACCTCGTTGACAGTGCCAGAACTGGAGACTGGATGATCCCGTTGCAGAAAATGGCAGGCTGCTTCTGTCGCCCTGAAATACCCCACAGGAGACAAGGACGAAAATCCCACCCCAGGACAGGAGAACCCCAGCTCCGGACAAGGTCGGAGAATCCCAGCCCCGGGCAAGGTCGGATAATCCCAGCCACAGGGGAGTCCAGAGAATCCCAGCCCCGGGCAAGGTCGGAGAATCCCAGCTACGAGTGAGGTCGGATAATCCCAGCCTCGGGCAAAGTCGGAGAATCCCAGCTGTGGGTGAGGTCGGAGAATCCCAGCCGCGGGGTGAGGTCGGAGAATCCCAGTCCGGGGCTAGGTTGGAGAATCCCAGCCCGGGGTGAGGTTGAAGAATCCCAGCCCAGGGTGAGGTCGGAGAATCCCAGCCACTGGCAAATCCGGAGAATCCCAGCCCGGGCAAGGTCGGAGAATCCCAGCCCAGGCAAGGTTGGAGAATCCCAGCCATGGGGCAAGGCCGGAGAATCCCAGCCACGGGGCGAGGCTGGAGAATTCCAGCCCGGGCAAATCCAGAGAATCCCAGCCCAGGCAAATCCGGAGAATCCCAGCATCGGGCAAATCTGGAGAATCCCAGCCACAGGGTGAGGCCGGAGAATCCCAGCCACGGGCAAATCCGAAGAATCCCAGCCACATTTTTTTGTTTTCCATTTTACAAGCTGGAATACTGAAATAAATTGTCTCTATTTATTAGAGCTGCTTTTCCTTATTGCATTCAGTGATAGAGGTCAGGATGATAAGTAACCTTAATCGGGGTGGTAACTGTGCAAATATCAGAGGGTGGAGTTTGACTGACGGACATTCCACTTGATTGACAGCAGATTTTTTGATTTGATTTATTATTGTCATATATTCACATACAGTGAAAAATATTGTTTCTTGCGCGCTATATAGACAAAACATACCATTCATAGAGAAGGAAATGAGAGAGTGCAGAATGTGGTGTTACAGTCATAGCTAGGCTGTAGAGAAAGATCAACTTAATGCAAGGTAGGTCCATTCAAAAGTCTGACAGCAGCAGGGAAGAAGCTGTTCTTGAGTCGGTTGGTATGTGACCTCAGACTTTTGTATCTTTTTCCCAAAGGAAGAAGGTGGAAGAGAGAACGTCTGGGATGCGTGGGGTCATTGATTATGCTGGCTGCTTTGCCGAGGCAGCGGGAAGTGTAGACAGAGTCAATGGATGGGAGGCTGGTTTGTGTGATGGATTGGGCTACATTCATGACCTTTTGTAGTTCCTTGCAGTCTTGGGCAGAGCAGGAGCCCATACCAAGCTGTGATACAACCAGAAAGAATGCTTTCTATGGTGCATCTGTATAAGTTGGTGAGAGTCATAGCTGACATGCCAAACTTCCTTAGTCTTTTGAGAAAGTAGAGGTGTTGATGGGCTTTTTTAACTATAGTGTCTGCGTGGGGGGACCAGGACAGGTTGTCAGTGATCTGGACACCTAAAAAGCTGAAGCTCCTGACCTTTTCTACTTTGCCCCATTGATGTAGACAGGGGCATCTTCATATTTACGCTTCCTGAAATCGATGACAATCTCCTTCGTCTTGTTGACATTGAGGGAGAGATTATTGTTGCCGCACCAGTTCACCAGATTCTCTGTCTCATTCTTGTACTCTGTCTCGTCATTGTTTGAGATCCGACTCACTATGGTGGTGTCATCAGCAAACTTGAAAATGGAGTTGGAGGGGAATTTGACCACACAGTCAGAGGTGTGTAAGGAGTATAGTAGGGGGCTGAGAACACAGCCTTGTGGGGCACCGGTGTTGATCGTGGAGATGGTGTTGTTACCGATCCTTACTGATTGTGGTCTGTGTGTTAGGAAATTCAGGATCCAGTCGCAGAGGGAGGAGCCGAGGCCCAGGCCACGGAATTTGGAGATGAGTTTTGGGAATAATGGTGATGAAGGCTGAGCTGTAGTCAATAAATAGGAGTCTGACATAGGTGTCCTTGTTATCTAGATGTTCCAGAGTTGAGTGCAGGGTCAGGGAGATTGCGAGGAAATTGCGAGGCATCTTGAAGGGAACTGCTTGATAGAGCAGACGCAGCACAGTTTCATTAAAGGGAAGTTGTGTCTGACAAATTTACTGGGGTTCTATGAAGATGTGTCTAGGGCGGTGGATAGAGGAGAGCCGGTGGATGTGGTCTTTCTAGATTTTCAGAAGGCGTTTGACAAAGTGCCTCACAAGAGGTTATTGCAGAAGGTCAGGGGGCATGGAGTTGGGGGTAGGGTGTTAGCGTGGATAGAGGATTGGTTGTCAAATAGGAGGCAGAGAGTGGGGGTCAACGGGTGCTATTCGGATTGGCGGATGGTGACTAGTGGAGTGCCCCAGGGGTCGGTGCTGGGGCCTCAGCTTTTTACCATTTATATAGATGATCTGGAGGAGGGAACCGAGTGTAGGGTGTCGAAATTTGCTGACGACACCAAGATTGGTGGAACGGCAAATTGTGCGGAGGGTGTGGAGAGTCTGCAGAAGGATCTAGATAGGCTGGGCGAATGGGCCAGGAAATGGCAAATGGAATTTAATGTTGGCAAGTGTGAGGTGGTCCACTTTGGTAGGAAGAATGGTAGGAAGGACTATTACTTACAGGGCGAAAAACTGCAGCAGGCGACGGTGCAGAGGGACCTCGGGGTCCTTGTGCATGAGTCACAAAAACCCAGCTTGCAGGTACAGCAGGTGGTCAGGAAGGCGATTGGGATGCTGGCCTTCATAGCGAGGGGGATTGAATATAAAAGTAGGGAGGTCTTGCTGCAGCTGTATAGGGCATTGGTGAGGCCGCAACTGGAGTACTGTGTGCATTTTTGGGCGCCGCACCTGCGCAAAGATATTTTGGCCTTGGAGGGAGTGCAGAGGAGGTTTACTAGGCTGATACCGGAGTTGAGGGGGTTGAGCTATGAGGAGAGGCTGAATAAACTGGGCTTGTACTCGTTAGAATTTAGAAGAATGAGAGGAGATCTCATTGAGACGTATAAGATGATGAATGGGATGGATAGGATAGAGGTGGAAAGACTCTTCCCGCTCAAAAAAGACAATAGGACTAGGGGGCACAGCCTCAAGATAAAAGGGGGGCGGTTTAGAACGGAGTTGAGGAGGAACTTCTTCACTCAAAGGGTGGTGAATCTCTGGAATTCTCTGCCCGTTGAAGTGGTGGAGGCTGCCTCGCTAAATATTTTTAAGACGCGGGTTGATGGGTTTTTGATAGGAGAGGGGATTAAGGGTTATGGGGAGAGGGCGGGAAAGTGGAACTGAGCAGCGACAGATCAGCCATGATCTTATTGAATGGCAGGGCAGGCTCGAAGGGCTGGATGGCCTACTCCTGCTCCTATTTCTTATGTTCTTATGTTCTTATGAGATAGTGTCTGCTGTGGACCTGTTGCGGTGGTAGGCAAACTGTAGTGGATCCAGGTAGTCTGGAAGGCTGGAGTTGATTCAGTAGAAAGAAACCCTACAGTGCAGAAAGAGGCCATTCGGCCCATCAAGTCTGCACTGACAACAATCCCACCCAGGCCCTGTCCCCGTATCCCTATATATTACCCGCTAATCCCTCTAACCTACACATCCTGGGACACTAAGGAGCAATTTGGCTTGGCCAATCCATCTAACCCGCACATCTTTGGACTGTGGAAGGAAACCGGAGCACCCAGAGGAAACCCACGCAGACACGGGGAGAATGTGCAAACTCAACACAGACAGTGACCTGAGCCGGGAATCGAAGCCAGGTCCCTGGAGCTGTGAAGCAGCAGTGCTAACCCCTGTGTTACCGTGCCGTCCATTCGTGCCATGATTAACCTTTCAAAGCACTTCATAATAATAAGAAAACACCATCAAGAACTGTGAAAACAATTTGGATATTGTGGAGTCTGCATGACCCTTCAGCACCTGTGAGGAGATTTGATAAGGAATAACTTGTTTTGGGAAAGGACTATGCCAGAGCTCAGGAGGCTGGAAAGGAGCCAGGAATGTGAGATAAAGGGACATTGCTTTGAGTACTCGGCTCTGCAGCCAAAGTAGAATAGTCAGCATTGGGAGGAAGGTCTGGGAATGGAGTGACTGACCACCATCAGGTTACACCGTGATATGGTAACATACATCCCAAAGGGACGGTAATGTATGTCCCAACATAAGGTGCTGTCATGGAACAGAGCAAGTCTTCTGGAATATAGGATCATGCTTTCTCCTTTCAATAAAGTTATCTTTTTACTTATTTTTATTTTACTTATTTTTCTCTTTTTTATAAGATCGACTGTAATTATTATTTTTTATTATTGTTCTAATAATTATTCAATTAGCAATTAAATTTGGAAAGAGAGAGAAGGCACAGGTATGAGAGTGAGTACACACCACAAAGAAAGTCTCATCGAAGTGTCGTATCTCCAAACACACAACCCAATCAGATCAATTAATACAATACCCAATGTCTTCCAAGAGGGAGAACGAGGAGGAGAGGGAGAGTGAGGAGGGGAGAGAGAGTGAGGGAGGGATGGAGAGTGAGGAGGGAGAGTGAGGAGGAGAGGGAGAGTGAGGAGAGGAGGGAGAATGAGAAGGGAAGGGAGAGTGAGGAGGAGAGTGAGACTGAGGAGGGAGAGGGAGAGTATTTATTTATTTATTATTGTCACAAGTAGGCTTACATTAATACTGCAGTGAAGTTACTGAGAAAATCCCCTAGTCGCCAACTCCGGCGCCTGTTTGGGTACACTGAGGGAGAATTTAGCATGGCCAATGTCCCTAACCAGACCATCTTTCATTCTGTGGGAGGAAACCAGAGCACGGAAGAAACCCATGCAGACTTGGGGAGAACGTGCAGACTCCGCACAGACAGTGACCCAAGCTGGGAATCGAACCCAGGTTCCTGGCGCAGTGAGGCAGCAGCGCTAACCACAGTGCCACCATGCCAGCCATAAAGCGTAAAGGGATGGGAGAGGAAGGGAGAGTGAGGAGGGGAGGGAGAGTGAGGAAGGAGAGGGAGGAGGGTAGCAAGAGTGAGTATGGTGGGGGTAAGGAGATAGGAAAGAGTGGCAGGGAGGGAGGGTGAGGCCGGTAGGATGGCTTGGAGCCAGTCTCAGTGGGTCCCATTGCTATGGGAAGTGGACTGGAGGGAGTGAGGACGGGCTCAATGGGAACACAATGATCTCGGGCAGGGAAATACTCTCAATCAGAACAACTGTATCTTTGAAAACATTGCAGTCCTCAGCTTCACTCTCTCTCCTCCTCCTTTGAGTAACTCTTCCTTCGCAAAAGCTGATTGTTTGAAGGTTGTGTTTTATTTGAATATTCCTGCAGTCCCGAGAAAATGTTATCTAGAGTGAAGATTCTTTATAAATGCAAGCTGGAACAGCAGTATTTACACAAATTTGTTACATTTTTTGAGCAGCAGTTTTCACTTTGATATTCTGTTTGAATGTCAAAATGGCAATTAAACTGAAATGGTTACTGGGGAATGGTCAAAGATTTATTGTTCAGCAGCTGAGCTGATTAAACAAGACCAGGGATTGTGATAATATTTAGAATAAATCATGTTAACCAGTTAATGTCAGCTCCCGGGACAGTAATACAGAACTCTTCTATTTTTAGATTTTTTTTTACCAGAGTGGGCAGTGCATTCTGTGATTCTAGATCAGATCCAACCTCCATTGAATGTTCTCAGTCACTGTATCAAACCAAACAGAATTTAAAGCACAGGGTATCACTCAGACTGATTGTTACCTTGCTCCTGAAGTGGGATCTTGCACAGCGCCAGATGGTCCTGTGAATAAGAGGTAGAAACAGGCCAGCTCCTGGCATTGCAACAGCTCACGCACCCACGTTCAGCTCATGGCCAGAGCTAGACCGCTCTTATCAACAGACAGAAAGTGCAAAGTGCATCTCTGCTGAGGCGGAAGAACATGACAAATTTCAGTAGGTGTGTTTCTGAGGTCAGTAAACACTCAGGGAGGGAGGAAAGCTAGGAGGAGCAATAGGCTGTTTCTCACTGTATTTTGGAACAGAGCAGCACAGCAGCACAGTGGTTAACCTCACAGCTCCAGGGAACCAGGTTTAATTCCCAGCTTGGCTCACTGTCTGTGTGGAGTTTGCACATTCTCCCCGTGTCTGCGTGGGTTTCCTCCAGTTGCTCCAGCTTCCACCCACAGTCTGAAAGATGGTTAGTTATATTGGCCATGCTAAATTCTTCCTCAGTGTATCCTAACAGGTGCTGGAGTGTGGCGACCAGGGGATTTTCACAGTAACTTCATTGCAGAGTTAATGTAAGACATTAATAAATAAACAAAAAACATCCCTGAACCCAACATAGCACCACCTAAAGACAGCAGGGTTCGTGTGCAGCCCCCACTCAGGCACTCCCATTACTCAGTTTGCTTAGCAGAGGTCAGGTTGCTGACGGGTACATCACTGGTTTCCCCTTAGCTCAGATGGCTGGCGTGTAGTCCCGAGTACAAGCCACTGTGTATGTTTGATTCCCATTCAGTCTGAGGTAGATTTGGGATCTGTCCCTGAGAGTGGGAGAAAGCGAGAAACTATCATTGACAAAACACTGCCAAGAAAGAGGCTCAGGAGGGAGAATCAGCAGACCATAGGCAAGAAGCACACCCAGATTATAGAATCGTCAATGTGTGGGAATCCTCAGGGCCGTGTTAGGACTGTGCAATATTACACGGGAGTCTTTACTGCTCAAAATCAATCATTTATTTGATATTAATGATTGCAACTATGGTTTTTGGTGATGTGTGTGTGCAGACCTGACCCAGTTTAGGTCAACAGTATTTTGCATTATTGCTGAGTAAACAATGGGAGTGGCACAGTGGTTAGCACTGCTGCCTCACAGCGCCAGGGACCCAGGTTCAATTCCCAGGTGCACAGTGGCACAGTGGTTAGCACTGCTGCCTCACAGCGCCTGGGACCCAGGTTCAATTCCGGGGTGCACAGTGGTTGGCACTGCTGTCTCACGGCGCCAGGGACCCAGGTTCAATTCCCGGGTGCACGGTGGCACAGTGGTTAGCACTGCTGTCTCACAGCACCAGGGACCTGGGTTCGATTCTCAACTTGGGTGCCTGCCTGCATGGAGTTTGCACATTCTTCCCAGTGTCTGTGTGGGTTTTCTCCAGGTGCTCTGGTTTCTTCCTACAATTCAAAAATGTGCAGGTTAGATGGATTGGCTATGCTAAATTGTCCTTTAGTGTCCCAAGATGTGTAGGTTAGATGGGATGAGCCATGGTAAGTGTGAATGATTACGGGGATAAGGTGGGGTGGTGGGTGTGGGTAAGATGCTCTGTCAGAGAGTCAGTGCAGTCATGAAGGACTGAATGGCCTCTTTTGCACTGTAGGGATTTTATGATTCTACGGCCCTCGGCTTCCCATGTGATTAATAACACCACGCAGCTTCCAGTATAACTCCAGGTCAGCTCCAAGCCTGCTAAGAGAGTGGAGTTGCGTGAAACTGGAAAGTTGTGTCATAGTTGTCTGGGATATGACAGAGCAGATTGAATGATATAAACAGGTGTGAAGGACCCACACAAAGATGATTTCAACTCATTCAGTGCATGCTCCAATTCACATTCTTCAAAACATTACAGACCATTTCTGGGGAAAGGAATTTAAACTGATGGGGCAAGATTTTTAACTAGAGGTTGAGAGTTCAAATCCCATGACGGCAACTAGTAAAAACATTTGTAGTGATGAAGGATTTGATTTATTGCCACATGTATTAGTATACAGTAAAAAATATTGTTTCTTGCGCTCTATACAGACAAAGCATACCATTCATAGAGAAGGAAAGGAGATAGTGTAGAATGTAGCGTGACAGTAACAGCTGGGGTGTAGAGAAGATCAGCTTAGTGCAAGATAGGTCCGTACAAAAGTCTGACAGCAGCAGGGAAGAAGCTGTTCTTGAATCAGTTGGTATGTGACCTCAGACTTTTGTATCTTTTTCCTGATGGAAGATGGAGGAAGAGAGAATGTCCGGGGTGTGTGGGGTCCTTAATTATACCGGCTGCTTTGCCGAGGCAGCGGAAAGTGTTGACAGAGTCAATGGATGGGAGGCTGGTTTGAGTGATGGACTGAGCTTCATTCACAACCCTTTGTAGTTTCTTGAGTTCTTGGGCAGAGCAGGGGCCATACCAACCTGTGATACAACCAGAAAGAATGCTTTCTACGGATCTGTAAAAGTTAGTGAGAGTTGGCGCTGTCATGCCAAATTACTTTAGTCTTCTGACAAAAGAGGTGTTGGTGGACTTTCTTAACTATACTGTCGGCACTGGGGAGGGCGTCCAGGACAGGTTGTTGGTGACCTGGACACTAAAAAACTTGAAACTGTCCACTCTTTCTACTTTGTCTTCATTGATGTAGACAGGGGCATGTTCTCCATTACACTTTCTGAAGTCGATGACAATCTCCTTTGTTTTGTTGACATTGAGGGAGAGATTATTGTTGCTGCACCAGTTTCACCAGATTCTCTGTCTCATTCCTGTACTCTATCTCATTGTTGTTTGAGATCCAGCCCATTATGGCGATGTCATCAGCAAACGTGAGAATTGAGTTGGAGGGGAATTTGGCCAGTCATAGGTGTATAAGGAGTATAATAGGGGGCTGAGAACACCAGTGTTGTGGGCACCAGTGTTGAGGATGTTGGAGGAGGAGGTGTTGTTGCCTATCCTTACATAGCACCATCTCAGGACATTCCAAAGAACTTAACAGCCAATGAAGTGGCCTAGTATAATGCAGGAAGTGTGGTAGCCAATATGTGAAGAGCAAGATTCATACATCATTGGCCAGATACCTCTCTGACAGTGCAGCACTCCCTCAGCGCTGACCCTCCGACAGGGCGGTGCCCCCTCAGCGCTGACCCTCTGACAGGGCGGCGCCCCCTCAGCGCTGACCCTCCGACAGGGCGGCACTCCCTCAGCGCTGACCCTCCGACAGGGCGGTGCCCCCTCAGCGCTGACCCTCTGACAGGGCGGTGCCCCCTCAGCGCTGACCCTCTGACAGGGCGGCGCCCCCTCAGCGCTGACCCTCTGACAGGGCGGCACTCCCTCAGCGCTGACCCTCTGACAGGGCGGCACTCCATCTTCAGATGCTGTAAGATCTGAAATTTTCTTGCATTTTCTGTTTTCGTTTGCACAAATTACGCTGCATCAAAAGGCTCTGAAATGGAAATAACTCAAACCCTCACCCACATTTTAATCTCTGCTTTATCATTACAACAGACACACACACACACAGTGGGAAGTTAGTTATACCATTAGAGGGATTGTTGACACCGCCCTCTAAGTGAATGATTGACTCGCAGCTGGCAGTTATTTCACCCTCATGTAACAGAGCATCAAAGTTGCTGTTTAAACACTCTGGTAAGTTTGGACACAAAAGCATTGGTGTTGATGCTTTTAGGCTTCACAAGGTTACTTTGGATAATTAGAATAACCCTAGGAGCCAGTTGTAAAGGAATAGTGCTTTAGTGCACAAAATAAGGTAATGCAAAACCACACACCTCTGGCAAAAATAAACAGGTCCCAATTGGGACAATTCAATAATGGACTCACTCAGGGGCCTGCTTTATACAGGGCTCGGTATATGTGCTCCACCTGGTGAGTTAATTACCAATCCCCAGGGATCTCATATTCAATGAGTCTGACAGGGAGTTCAATCAGTGATTCCCCACGTAAGTCCTGGGGTTATCGTACCCCTCCCCCCTCCGAGTCCAAGGGTTCTCCCTCATTCTTCGAGCACCAGGGCTGTCTTCCTCTTTTGGCTCCCAGCCTTCTCTCTATTTCACGCTCTGCCTGGTCAGGTGGGATATACCATATCAACGAGTGTCTCTTTCTGGATGACCAAAGTATCACTGAAGGTGATTCTTCCTCAATATGACTTCTGGCTGGGATTCCGCTGCTTCTGTTTCCATTTCGGAGTCAGAAATCTCATAGGCTGTTTTTGAGCCTCCCTTTGACTGAGTTCTTTGTACTTCCTCAGTGCTTTTAGGATCCCAGATGGCATGCTGATTGTATTAGCTACTTCCATCAACAAATCCCGATGGCGTAGGTGATCTACTTGCTTCATTAGGATCTTGTCCCCTATCATAAAGGGCATTGGCCCTGTTTTTGTAAGTGTGCTCCTAGTGTCCATGGGATGCTGCCTCCAAAATTTTACACTTGGACTATGTCTCCTGATGAAAAACTATCAGCTTTGAGTCTATTTTGGTCCCTTTTTTTGGGCTTCTTGCTTTTCTTCAGTTCATAGAAAATTGTAGAATCATAGAAACCCTACACCACAGAAAGAGGCCCTTCGGCCCATCGAGTCTGCACCAAACACAATCCCACCCAGGCCCTACCCCTATATCCCTAACATTTACCCGTTAATCCCTCTAACCTATGCATCTCAGGACACTAAGGGGCAATTTAGCATGGCCAATCAACCTAACCCGCACATCTTTGGATTTAATTCTTCTACTTAACTTCAGGAAGGCTACGTTGAGCCTGGTCTGTAGGTGCCTGCCCATCAGTGACTTGGCTGGAGCTAAACCTGTCATTACATAAGAACATAAGAAATAGGAGCAGGAGTAGGCCAACTAGCCCTTCGAGCCTGCCCCGCCATTCAATAAGATCATGGCTGATCTGTTGTGGCTCAGTTCCACATTCCCGCCCTCTCCCCATAACCCTTAATCCCCTCTCATCAATAACCCATCAACCTGCGTCTTAAAAATATTTAGCGAGGCAGCCTCCACCACTTCAACGGGCAGAGAATTCCAGAGATTCACCACCCTTTGAGTGAAGAAGTTCCTCCCCAACTCCGTTCTAAACCACCCCCCCTTTATCTTGAGGCTGTGCCCCCTAGTCCTATTATCCTTTCTGAGGCATTGCTCTGTAATTAAAATTTTGTGTCTACAGACCCTCAGTCTGTTTCTTCATTGCCCTTTTGAAAACTTGGACCACTCACTCTGCTAATCCATTTGATGATGGATGGTAAGGAGCTGTGCGGACATGTCGTACTCCATTTTTTCCCCTAAGTCTCCTAAATTCCCTACTGGTGAATGGGGTTCCACTGTCTGTCGCAAAAGTTTCTGGGATTCCATGAGAATTAAAAGATTGCCCAAGTCTCTCTATTGTGTTCTGTGATGTGGTGGGCATCACCTGGTGCATCCACTTACAGTGAGCATCGATTAATATCACAAACATTGAGCCAATAAACGGCCCTGCAAAATTCACTCGCACCCAAACCCATGGTCTTCTGGTCATTCCCATGGGTGTAGGGAAGCTACTGATGGTGCCTTCAGGTTTTCTTGACACTTCTGCATGTTTTCACCATCTCGATGTCACCACCCACTCTGGGCCATAGACAGAGCTTCTCACTAACATTTTGATTTTTTGATGTGCCCAGATGGCCAATATGAATTTCTTGAAGGATAAGCCTTTGGGCGGGATCTGGGATAAGTACCCAGGCTCCCCATAATGCCATCTTCTATGCTTAGTTCTGAATATTTTATTGCATTTGGCTTCAATTCTTGTGCCGGACATTTTTGTATTCCTCCATTTAATATTACACGACTTAATTTTGCCAACGTGGGATCATTCTGAGTCGAAGTCTTAATTCTTTGCCGAAATTGGTAAGGTATCCTTAAAGTTTAACGCCATTATGATTTTGTCCAATTTCGATGGTGAGGGTAAACTTGTGGGCAAATACGGCCCAGTATTACTGGAAATGATGAGAGACTGTTTAGTATGTAGCATAAATGATCGAGCAACCCAAAGAGAGCTTTTGACCGAGCCAACTCGAGGTATCTGTGCCGACGACTTGTGTTCCTGGTCTATGTTCCTGGTCTATGTTCCAGGGTGTACACATGCGCACTTAATAATGGTGCCAATTGCTGTATGTGGGCTGATGCTATGGGAGGAATCATTTGGTGTCTGGAAAAAAGACCCAACAGAGGATTGTGATCTGTATGATGGCAAAGTGTTGACTGTACACATATTGATGGAATTTCTTCACTGCGAAGACCATTGTCAAACCCGCCTTTTCAATTTTACTTTAGTTCTGCTTTGGCTAGTGTTCCAGAGGCATATGCAATCGGGCACTCCATCGACATGACGGTACTTCATCTATTCCATAGGGAGAGGCGTGCATGTTATGACCAAGGCCTTTCTGGGTTGAAATGGTTCAACACATTACCCGATTGCAATTGATGCTTGACCCTCACAGAAGCATCCTGCTATGGCTCTCTCCATGCCCTCTTCTGATGCCTTTCAATAAAGTATGTAGGGATGCCAGTAAGCTTGCCAAATTTGGAATGAACTTTCCATAATTTCAGAGGTCGAGGGACAATCTTAACTCCATTGTGTTCCTCGGTGTTGGATCCTCTTTTCTGACTTTTTCCATTTCCCTGTCCAAGACTCAGGGCCATGAGTGTGTTCATCTGGGGACCTGGGTCTACAGCAGGAGGCACGCCTGCGTCTAAGGACATTGTTATCTATAGATGCTTGCAGATCTTGTGCACCTTTCTCCGCAGTCCCACACGATAAGGCCAGCTCTATAGTTTTTTAAAATCTAGGGTTGGCGCAATCATTTATGCCACATACTAAACAGTCTCTCAGCATTTCCAGTAATGCTGGGCCGTATTTGCAACGCTTCACCAGTTTTCTTAGTTGTGTCTGGAATTCCGGCAGTGTTTCCCCTGCAAATCTACTAGTTGTATTGAACCTGTACCATTACAAAACCACGGAAGGTTTAGCATCGTAATGGTTTGCCACCATTTCCACTAATTCATCAAAGGTTTTGGAGTTTGGTGTGGCTGGATACATCAGACTTTTTATAATACTGAATGTTGCAGCCGTACACACAGTCAGTAGGATGACCTTTTGCCAGTTATCTCCTATTTGTTAGCCCGAAAGAAGTACTTTGCTCTCCCAGCGTATTGTGGCTGATCCTCGATACTTGTGTCACACAGCTCCAAACTCCCAAAAAAATGGCATTGCACAAACTGAACGATACAGGCTTACCAGGGTCTGGTGAGCAGGGTTACCAAAAGCTTTCCTTTACCTTGTTGCCATTCAATGAGTCCTACAGGGAGGTCAGTCAGTGATTCATAAGACATAGGAGCAGAATTAGGCCACTCAGCCCATCGCGTCTGCTCCACCATTCAATCATGGCTGATATTTTTCTCATCCCCCTTCTCCTGCCTTTTCCCGTAGTCCCTGGTCCCCTTATCAATCAGGAACTATACAAGATTCCCCATGCAACTCCTGGAGTTTATCACAATAATGAAACCTATTTCCTCATCTGGATCTCATGCAACCTGAAGTCCCATTGCGGATTTGCTGGATGTGTTATTCCACTCCTGTCACAAAGCAGTGTGACATTTGGAAAAGTGATTATGTCTGTAAGCAGAGAGTTCAGACAGATTTCTTTGATATTAATTCTGCTTTTTGTCTGCTTAGTGAGTTTTTGTTCCAGGGCAGTGTCTAGGGAAATGTTCTGTGGAAGATTAATAAGCTGCAAGATAGAGATGTTAATAATTTGGGTATAAACTTTGCATAAAAACAAATTACTGCGGATGCTGGAATCAGAAACCAAAAGAGAAAATGCTGGAAAATCTCAGTGGCTCCGCAGCATCTGTGAGCCCCAGTCCAACGCTGGCATCTCCACATCCTTGCAGATGCTGCCAGGCATGCTGAGATTTTCCAGCATTCTCTCTCTTTGGGTATAAGTTCTCTTCATTCAAGCCCCTTGGGAGGAATTATCACATTAAAGATGAAACATAAATGCAAATGATTGGTGTCATAGAGATTTACTCTAACAGGAAGACAACTTGCATTCAGGCAAGTGACAGCTGACCCACGGGAGAGTCCTGTATCTCCAGAAGGAGTCCCCGACCGACAGCTGGCTTGGCCAACAGCAGGGTGGAGGTAAAACCTGGGAGATCTTAAGTAGATCATGGGATGAGGTAATCCATTGATAACACAAAGGTTTCTCAAGTATCCAGGGTTACAGAAATATAGGGGAGCTGGTGGCATAATGATATTGTCACTAGTGGTATTGGACTAACAATCAGAGACATGGGGTAATTCTCTGGGATACTGGAGTTCAAATCCCACAATTGATGATGGTGAAATTTGAATTCAATAAAAAAATGTGAACGACTGTGAAATCATTATCAATTATAAGCCCAGCTGGTTGTCCTTTAGGGAAGGAAATCTGCCATCCTTACCTGGTCTTGTCTACATGTGACTCCAAACCGAAAGCAATGTGGTTGACTCTGCAACGGCCCAGGTAATTCAATCAGGGGTTACTAACCACTGGCCCAGTCATCCATGAAATAATTTAAAAATGTTTAACAAGTGGTTTTAAAGTGGATACATCAGAATTTAACGAGGTTTAACTAGCCAGAGAGCTCAAAGACCCTGTGAATGTGTTAATATATGACAGTCATTATTAAGAATGTTATCATTAAAATCACTCAATGTGAGAATGCAGGAGGCCAATCAGCCATTAGATCTGCTTAGGGGGAATTTTAAGTCTGATTCATATCAAAGTTAGTAAATGGTGTGAACCAGACTACCTTGTGGAATACACAATTATGTGAATATCCATTCTGTGACACAAGAATGAGTTATTTTTAAATTTAAACTGGGCCTTATACCAAAATAAACCAGCTCAAAATATTTTCCTCAGAGGGGCCACCAGCTACAGACTGAAGCACTGACCAAAGGTACTCCCCGGACACAGAACCGTGTCCGTCAGATAAACATCTCTCTGATTCAATGAAGCACATTCTACGCCAATTCAGTATGATTTCACACACCAGCTGCACAGCAGATTTACATCACAAGCAAAAATACATCTTCAGGCTGGTTTTAATCTGAAACTCTTGAAAAATGGACTCACAAACATAACATAAAATGGAATCGAGAATGAACTGAATAAAGCTAAAATGGATGACAACACCCTACAACAGTCCATCCCAGGATTTAGAAAGTTCTGGGAAAAGGGGCAAAACTGTTCCTGACAGAGTTCATGACAAGTTAACTTTTGGTCCGACATTGCAACCACTGGAAAAACAACTTGAAAACAGGATTGAAAGGTGCCTTGCAGCATCCTGCACGCTAACCGACATATCAGACCAGGAGGAGGATGAGAGGCGGGTGCTGTGGGGCTGAGAGCAGCTCAGTCTGTGCTCTTTACACCGTCACATTACCGCGATCTCAATGAGAAACTGCCCAGATGCACGTCAGCATCTTACACCCGTTCTGCAGTTTCTATTCACAGTTGCAATGAGTCTGTCTCTCATACAGGGCCGTGGATTGGCCGCAGATTCCCAATGAGCTGATTTGTCCACCAGTGTTTGAGACGCCGGTTGCCATCACTAAACCCTCCGGCGCTTGGCGCCGCTAGGGCTGGACGGGTTACTGTTCACACTCAGCAGGTTGGCAGTCGCTCTGTTCCTTTTCCTCTTGTCGATCACCTCTTTTGTGGCGGCCTCACCAGTCAGCAGCACTTTCTCCTTCATCGCCGCCTTCTCCACCAGCTTCATGTTTCCTGGAGAGGCAAGAACCAGAAATAAATCACCATTAAAATGTGACAGAACCATGGCCACAAGGCAGCAGGGAAAGACAGATACCAGCAGCAGGGCTGTGCTGATGGATCAGTGAAGCGTTAGTAACTCTCGTCATTCCAGCTCACAGCTCAAAGTCCCATTCCAGAGATCTGAGCACAGACTAGAGTGGTGCTGAGGGAGTGCCGCACTGTCAGAGGGTCAGTGCTGAGGGAGCGCCGCGCTGTCAGAGGGTCAGTGCTGAGGGAGCGCCGCGCTGTCAGAGGGTCAGTGCTGAGGGAGCGCCGCGCTGTCAGAGGGTCAGTGCTGAGGGAGCGCCGCGCCGTCAGAGGGTCAGTGCTGAGGGAGCGCCGCGCCGTCAGAGGGTCAGTGCTGAGGGAGCGCCGCGCTGTCAGAGGGTCAGTGCTGAGGGAGCGCCGCGCTGTCAGAGGGTCAGTGCTGAGGGAGCGCCGCGCTGTCAGAGGGTCAGTGCTGAGGGAGCGCCGCGCTGTCAGAGGGTCAGTGCTGAGGGAGCGCCGCACTGTCAGAGGGTCAGTGCTGAGGGAGCGCCGCACTGTCAGAGGGTCAGTGCTGAGGGAGCGCCGCACTGTCAGAGGGTCAGTGCTGAGGGAGCGCCGCACTGTCAGAGGGTCAGTGCTGAGGGAGCGCCGCACTGTCAGAGGGTCAGTGCTGAGGGAGCGCCGCACTGTCAGAGGGTCAGTGCTGAGGGAGCGCCGCACTGTCAGAGGGTCAGTGCTGAGGGAGCGCCGCACTGTCAGAGGGTCAGTGCTGAGGGAGCGCCGCACTGTCAGAGGGTCAGTGCTGAGGGAGCGCCGCACTGTCAGAGGGTCAGTGCTGAGGGAGCGCCGCACTGTCAGAGGGTCAGTGCTGAGGGAGCGCCGCACTGTCAGAGGGTCAGTGCTGAGGGAGCGCCGCACTGTCAGAGGGTCAGTGCTGAGGGAGCGCCGCACTGTCAGAGGGTCAGTGCTGAGGGAGCGCCGCACTGTCAGAGGGTCAGTGCTGAGGGAGCTCCGCACTGTCAGAGGGTCAGCGCTGAGGGAGCGCCGCACTGTCAGAGGGTCAGTGCTGAGGGAGCTCCGCACTGTCAGAGGGTCAGCGCTGAGGGAGCGCCGCACTGTCAGAGGGTCAGCGCTGAGGGAGTGCCGCACTGTCAGAGGGTCAGTGCTGAGGGAGTGCCGCACTGTCAGAGGGTCAGTACAGCCTCTCCTGGGGACCTCACTCCCAGGGGAAGGAGCTGTCCACCACGCCCATGCCACCCTCCCACCGCTCCCCCCCCACCCCGCCACCCCCGGGTTCCAGTTCCAATGTTTCTTTGTGTTTTTTAACACTGAGTGTTGAATGAGTCTCATTCGAGTCAGTCACCCAAGACAGAGAGCAGAGCCTTGTACTAATCGACATGTCTCCAGTCAGAGCAGAGTTACAGTTCACAGAGAGACTGGTGCCCTGGGTACTCACCCTCTTCAGCCAGTGGCTGCTCCAGCAACTCTTCCTTGTGTTCATCCTTCAGCTCCTCCTCCGCTATGCTCTTTCCTGTGAAGATAATTAAAATATCTGTCAACTCAAAAGCTCATTTAGAAACCAAAACATGGACCCAAGTGACCACTAACCGCCGCATCCCCCCCACCCCCCAGGAGTGTTCAGTCATGCAGAGTGTGATTGGTGTGTGCTGAACAATTCCAATGTGTAAGTACAGCAGCCCTGCTGAGATACAGAACAATTGAGGGAAAAGAAACCGGAGTGTAGAATCATTTAGAATTAATTAATTGAACAAAATTACACGTTTTCCAAAAAGCAGCGGTCTCAGATCTGGGACTCTGGCTACTTCCTGCAAGGTCACACACTGAGATTACTTTGTGACTAATGAGGGGTAGGACAGACACAACACAGATAGGCAAGTGTCCACTCGCTGCTTCTGCTGTGGAAGATTGTGACTGAGGCAAGTTAGAATGTGAATCTTCCAGATGCCAGTCTGGAGGGAGTGGGGGCCACACTGCTCACGACCAGGGGATGGGTGGGGGTGAGGGGGAGGGTGCACACCACCCACGACTGGGGCAGCAGGCTTGGGTATGAGAGAGTAACACTGCGCTCATAGCTCTGTACCTTCTTTCACTTCATGTATAATGTCTTCAGGGAGAACAAAATTCCGCTCGCTATTTGGGAAAGGGAGGATTTCCGACTCGTGCTGGAAAACATCAGATAACAAGAGAATTTAAAATCAGTCTTTGACATGGAAGGATTTTGCAAAATAATTTACAGAAATGCAAAGCAAGAGATGCACCAGTGAAGCCTGGGGGCCAGTTTGCTAAGTTGATGGCACTATACAAATGTAAATTGTTGTTGGTACAGAAAACAGTTAGTTTATCTCTTTAAAAACCCCCAAAACTCCTCTGGCTCCGACATCAACTTGCAGCTACCCAGTGTCTCTAATGTTCTACAAGTCCTGAGGTATTCCAGAAATCCCAGAATGTGGATAGTGAGGGTGAGACAAAGGACAGGAGGGAAGGAAACGTTCAGGAGACTCGACTCAGGGAAATGGAAAATTCTGGGGTGAGCTCCTTCACTAACAGAATTTACTCCCTAACCCTCTCCATCTGTAAGACATTCCTTAAACATTATTTCTTTGAGAAAGATTTTGGTCCTGTCCCGATATCTCCTTGTGGGATTCAGAGTTAGGGGCAGGCATAATTTTGAGGATTATTTTGAATTCAAGAGGCAACGGTACAGAACCAAAGATACCGTTTTGTCACAGTGCAGGGCACATGACATTGAGATACTGTTTATCCAGGATAAATAAAAAACAGTCTAGGTGACTGGTGGCACAGTGGTTAGCACTGCTGCCTCACACCACCAGGGATCCGGGTTTGATTCCAGCTTCAGGTCACCGTCTGTGTGGAGTTTGCACATTCTCCTCGTGTTGTGTGGGTTTCCTCCGCGTGCTCCGATTTCCTCTCATGGTTAGGTTAATTGGCCAAGGCACGGGGATAGGGCGGAGGGCCTGGGTGGGATGTCCTTTTGGAGAGTTGGTGCAGATTTGGGGGCCAAATGGCCTCTTTCTGCACTGTAAGGATTCAGTGGTTCTGTGAAGCGAAGCACCTGTTTCTATGTTCTATATCCTGCAGAACCATCTGAGCTTGCACACAGCATCAAGAAAGATTGACCAGTATAAAATACTGCGATGGTGAACTGATCAGTTACCATGCATGTCCTCAACTCAACAGGCCCTCAGCCCACAGCACATTACCAGCCGCTCCTTACCAGTGCCTGCATGTCATACATGACATTCAGATGCTCCCAAACTATTCTGGAGGAGACTTGGCGTCCGATATTCTGACTGAATTTATCCCGGATACAAATCATGTGGAAGTGTCGATTTACCCCTGGAGAGAGAGAGAGAGAGAGAGATAGTGGCTGTTACTCGCACTGAACTAACCGACCAGTCCACCTGATTCTGTTGTTGTCAGTGATGGGAGGAATATTAACCCAGGGAAAATTCACTTCTCAACTTTGAATTGTGCCACGGATCTTTAACACCAATGAATAGGTGGCAGTGTCTCAGTTAACGTTGCACTCCCTCGGTATCACACAGATACTGCACAGTTACTTTCTGATTCAGAGGTGAGAAATTTTATATTATCACCTTCAGTCTCTAACCTATCACCTGCAGCCACTACACCCCATAATGAATCAGATAGCAGGAGCATGGGGAGGCCATTTGGCCCCTCAAGCTTGCTGTTCAATAAGATCATGGAGAATCAGACTCACTCCACTTTCCCACCTCATAGCCAAATTGCCCAATTCCCTTATACTCTGAAAATCTATCGATCCATCCTGAACGTATTCAATGACTGTGCATCACAGCTCCCTGTGTTCGAGAATTCCAAATATTTACAATCTTCTGAGGGAAGAAATTTCTCATCTCAGTCTGATATGATTATCCCCTTATCCTGAGACTATGAGCCGCCCCCAGCCAGGGAACATCCTCTCAGCACTGACACTCAATCTTTCTCAGAGCTTTATACATTTCAATAAACTCACATCCATCCTCTCAAACTTCAGAAACTATTTCCTCATAGGACAACCCTCTCACCTCAGGAATCAACTGAGTGTGTGTCACCTCCAAAACAAGTATATCCAATATTATGTACAGAGACCAAAACCATGCATGGCATTCCAGATGTGGTCTCACTAAGATGCCATAGCTGCAACAAACTGTCCTTACATTTTATGTCCCATCCCCCAGTAAACACCATCATTCCAGTTACCTTCCTCATCACTGGCTGAATAATAACTTCACGTTATTCATGCACTGAATCACCCAGATCCCTCTGTAATCTCTCTCCATTTAAACAGTTGTTTGTCTTTCTATTCCTGCCAAAGTGAACAAGTTCACATTTCCCTTAATCCACTCATTAACCACTCCAGAATCTGGTGAACTGGTGCAGTGACAATAATCTCTCCTTCAACGTCAACAAAACGAAGAAGATTGTCATCGACTTCAGAAAGTGTAATGGAGAACATGCCCCTATCGACATCAATTGGACGAAGTAGAAAGAATTGAGAGTTTCAAGTTTTTAGGTGTCCAGATTACCAACAACCTGTCCTGGTCCCTCCAGTGCTGACAATATAGTTAAGAAAGCCCCACCAACACCTCTATTTTCTCAGAAGACTAAGGAAATTTGGCATGTCAGTTACAACTCTCACCAACTTTTACAGATGCACCATAGAAAGCATTCTTTCTGGTTGTATCACAGCTTGGTATGGGCTCCTGCTCTGCCCAAGACCGCAAGGAACTACAAAAGGTCATGAATGTAGCTCAATCCATCACGCAAACCAGTCTCTCATCCATTGACTCTGTCTACATTTCCTACTGCTTCGGCAAAGCAGCCAACATAATTAAGGACCCCACGCACCCCAGACATTCTTCCACCTGAAAAAGATACAAAAGTCTGAGGTCACGTAACAACGACTCAAGAATAGTTTCTTCCCTGCTGCTGTCAGACTTTTGAATGGACTTATCTTGCATTGAGTTGATCTTTCTCTAAACCCTAGCAATGTCGTAACACTACATGCTGCACTCTCCCATTTCCTTCTCTATGAATGGTATACTTTTTATAGCACGCAAGAAACCATATTTTTCACTGTATGTTAACAAATGTGACAATAATAAATCCAATCAGATCCCTGCTGGGTTCTCTGTGTCCTCCTCACAGCTCACTCTCCCAGTGGCTCTTTGCTGCCTGCCCAGAAGCGTGGGGACGGGCAGAGCGGCCGTGGCCCTGGCCTCAGGGTGAGGTGGAGCTGGGAGCCGGGAGGGGGGAGGGGCAGCAGCGGTGAGTCATGGGGGTATCTGGGGTTGGGGAGGGAGGTATTTGGTGGGGTGAGCGCTGGGAGGGTTAGTTTAGGGGTCTCCTGGGGTGCAGTGTTTGGGGGGGGTGGGGGGGTTGGGGGGGGGGGGTTTGGGGGAGGTACTCGGGGAGGGGTATTTGGTTGTGGGAGGGGTGCTGGGGTGTGAAGGGCTGAGGGGTACCTGGGGCTGGGCTGAGGGGTATTTGAGTGTGGGGAGAGGGGCTCCGGGTTGGGGGCTGTCCCAGAGGCGGGGCATTTGGGTGTGAGGGGTCGGGATGGTCTCCGTGAAAGGGGGGTGTCTGGGGGAGGTGAGGGGAGTGGGGGGGGGGGGGGGGGAGTTGGGGGATGGGGGGGGAGTTGGGGAAGAGTTGGGGGGGGTGGGGGGGGAGTTGGGGGGGGTGGGGGGGGGAGTTGGGGGGGGTGGGGGGGGGAGTTGGGGGGGGTGGGGGGGGAAGAGTTGGGGGGGTGGGGGGGGGAGTTGGGGGGGGTGGGGGGGGGAGTTGGGGGGGGAGTTGGGGGTGGGATGGGGGGGGTGGGGGTTGGTCTCTGTCTCTCACCGACTGGTTTGTGGCCCAACATGGCGTGGAAAAGGCAAACCTCCACCTCCGGGCTCCACGACACCGTCTCCTCCTCTCGCTCCTTCTCTGCGGGCGGCGCCTGGACTTCCGCCATAACCGCCGTGTCCGCCCAGGCCGGAGACACTCGAGACCCGAGGCCTGAGGCCTAAAAGTCAACGGAATCCGGCGCTGCCAGGAATCCCAGCGGCCCTCGCGCCGCCCTCCGCCAGGAATCCCAGCGGCCCTCGCGCCGCCCTCCGCCAGGAATCCCAGCGGCCCCCGCGTGACTGATTTAACCACCAGGGGGAGACAGCGGTCACTGAGCGATCCCTGGAGGTTAAAGGTTACTGAAGGACATTGACCCAAGATTAGAGGTCTAAATGGAAATAAATTCAGATTATTGCCTGAATGGGTGTGAATTGAGGGTGGTGGATACTCAGTGAGACCTGCTGTCGTTGTGCACCAGCCGCTGGCCATGAGCGTGTGGGTACAGCGGGCAGTGAAGTGGGTGAATGGTGTATTGACCTTCACAGCAAGAGGATTGGAGTGTGGGGATTGGGAGGCTTCACTGAAATTGGTCATCCCCACTCAAAACAGCGGCTCCGTTCTCTCTCCACGGACACTGACAGACCTGCTGAGATTTTCCAGCATTTTCTGTTTTTGAGATGTTCCGGGGACCCGGGTTTGAATCCCGCCGTGGCAAATGGTGAAATTTGAATTCAATAAAAACCTCTGGAATTAAGAATCTACCAATAACCATGAAATCATTGGCCACGAAACCACAAAACTATCATCCGGTGGCTCTGACATTCAACATTATGAAATGCTTCCAAAGGCTAGTCATGGCACGAATTAATTCCAGCTTCCTGGACTACCTGGATCCACTACAGTTTGCTTATTGCTGCAACAGTCCACAGCAGACACCATTTCCCTGACCCTGCACTCAACCCTGGAACACCTAGATAACAAGGACACCTATGTCAGACCCCTATTGACTACAGCTCAGCCTTCACCACCATTATTCCCACGAAACTCATCTTCAAACTCTGGTGGCCTGAGTCTCGGCATCTCCTTCTGCAACTGGATCCTGAACTTCCTAACCCACAGACCACAATCAGTAAGGATAAACAACAACATCTCCTCCACAATCATCCTCAACATCGGTGCCCCACAAGGCTGTGTTCTCAGTTCCCTACTATACTCCTTATACACCTCTGACTGTGTGGCCAAATTCCCCTCCAATTCAATTTTCAAGTTTGCTGATGACACCACCGTAGTGGGTCGGATCTCAAACAATGATGAGACAGATTACAGGAATGAGATAAAGGATCTGGTGAACTGGTGCAGCAACAATAATCTCTCCCTCAATGTCAACAAAATGAAGGAGATTGAAATGAAGCGTAAATGAGAATGTGCCCCTGTCTACATCAATGTGGATAAAGTAGAAAGGGTTGAAAGCTTCAGGTTTTAGGGGTCCAGATCACCAACAACATATCCTGGTTCTCTCATGCTGACACTGTAGTTACAAAAGCTCATCAACACATTTAATTTCTCAGAAGACTAAGGAAATTTGACATGTGTCAGCTATGACTTCTCACCAACTTTTACAGATGCACCACAGGAAAGCATTTTTTCTGGTTGTATCACAGCTTGGTATGGACTCCTGCTCTGCCCAAGACCGCAAGGAACTACAAAATGGTCGTGAATGAAGCTCAGTCCATCACACAAACCAGCCTCCCATCCATTGGCTCTGTCTACACTTCCCGCTGCCTCGGCAAAAGCAGCCAGCATAATTAAGGACCCTACACACCCCGGACATTCTCTCCCACCTTCTTCCATCAGGAAAAGTTGCAAAAGTCTGAGGTCACGTACCAACCGACTCAAGAACAGCTTCTTCCTGCTGCTGTTAGACTTTTGAATGGACCTACTTGTATTAAGTTGATTCTTTCTCTACACCCTAGCTATGACTGTAACACTACATTCTGCACTCTCTCATTTCCTTCTCTGTGAATGGTATGCTTTGTCTGTACAACACACAAGAACAATACTTTTCACTGTATGTTATACATGTGACAATAATAAATCAAAGGAAAAACCTGCTCTGCCATTCAGTCAGATCATGGCTGATTGAATGGCAGCCTCAGCTCCACTTTTCCTTCTGCCCACCAGCTCCCAGCAATCCCCCAACCACCACCATGACACTTGACTCCCTCGTAAATAAGAACTCTGACTGTGCCTTGCAGGTAGTCAGTGTGGCAGCCTCACTGCTCACTGGGACAGAACATTCCTGTATATTATTGACAAACACATTCTGTGTACATTTTCATCTGGTTGAACCATTGAACAATGTTCTTTATCAGTGATAGAGAGATGCAGTGGAGCTGGAATCCCAGAGCGAGTCTCCAGCATTGCTGATGATGCATAGTAACTGCATGAAGAATTGGCCAATCAGATCCCAAGCTGGTGTGTTCTATCACATGGCATCCAGAACCAATCAGATAACAGCATGGGCAGCAACCCATGTATTTTTATTCTAGGTGTCTATTTTTAAATTGTTTTTTAGTTTTGAATCCTTACAGGTTAAATCTTAATGTGAGTGTGTCGAAACAGGGAATCAGAGAAAACAGAAGGAGGCCATTCGATCCACTGCACCCGTGCTGGCTCTGTGAAAGAATTATCTCATTAGTCTCACTCCCTTGCTCAGTTTTATTCCCTTTTGTCAAGAATTTACCCAATTTCCATTGGAAAGTTACTATTTGAATCTGTTTCCCTTGCCCTTTGGGGCAACAGATTGTAAACATTCTCCTCAACTCCCGCTCTGCTCCTTTTGTAAACATTGGGCAGATTTTCTGGCCACGCCCCCACTTCGCAAACCGGAAAATCCCTCCTGAGGTCAATGGATTTGTGTTGTCACCTCGTAATGACTTCAATCAGACCATTGAGGTTGGCCGATTGGAATATGTACTCCCTGGTTAGGAGTTAATTGATGGGCCAATCAGGGAGTCTTTTCCTTGTATTTAACTGGGTGTGTCAGTTCCTCTGGCACCCCCCAGAGGTAGACTGATGACTGCGAGCACATAAGGGGATTCTGGTGAAGGGCCCTCTGCCTCCAAAGACTTATTACAGACACCCCCCCCCGCCCCACCAACCGCCCGTTACGATTCCTGTGGGTGGGCGGGACAGGAAAATTTCCCCCTTCTGTCTCCTGGTCACTCTGCCCATTTCTCAGTGGAAGCATTTATTCCCAACTTTCCTCTTGCAAAACCCCTGGAACATCGGCACAAACCTTGTAACCTTTGCTGCTGTCCAATAGGAGAACCCATTTGGGATCAGTCTCTTCATTTCCCTGATTTACTGCTTTGAGGTTTTTGATAACAAAAGGAGATAATCATCCAATCAGAGCTCAGCCATTCAGGAAAAGAAATTCAGAAACAGAGAATGCTGAAACACAGCACAATCTTCACACAGAGAATGCTGAAACTGGAACCCGCACCCACTGATAACTGCAGGAGTCAGTAACTGCTGCTTCCTGGGGTTATTATTCTCCATAACAGACACGGAGCCAATATTCTCCATACTAGTGTCACAGGCAGGAGGGAGGGTCCATTTAACTGTCCGGATTTTCCTGCTCTCTACCTGTCCATAAACACAAAGGTGTTTTCTAAATTCTGATTTCCCCCTTTAAAAATGTGGCTAATTTCCCCACCCTGAAATTTGGAAATGTTCCAATTCCTCTAAAACCTGGGTGGCACGGTGACACGGTGGGGTTAGCACAGGGTGGCACGGTGGGTAGCACAGGGATGGCACGGAGACACGGGTGGGTTTAGCACAGAGGCGGCATGGTGGGTTAGCACAGGGGCAGCATAGTTGACATGATGGTTTAGCACAGAGGCAGCACGGAGACACGGTGGGGTTAGCACAGAGGTGGCACAGTGGGTTAGCACTGCTACCTTACAGCAACAGGGACCCAGGTCCAATTCCTGGCTTGGTCACTGTCTGTGCGGAGTCTGCATGTTCTCCCCACGTCTGCATGGGTTTTCTCTGGGGTGCTCCGGGTTTCCCTCCCACATTCTGAAAGATGTGCTGGTTAAGGTGCATTGACCCGAACAGGTGCCTGAGTGTGGCGACTAGGGGAATTTCACAGTAACTTCATTGTCGTGTTAATGTCAGCCTTACTTGTGACAAATAAATAAACTTATATCTTTAATTGCACAGCAAACACAAGGTGAGATGAAATGCAAAGGGTTGGTTTATTGACATATACAGACACACACACACACACACACACATACACACATACAGACACACACACACATACAGACGCACACATACACACATACAGACACACAAACACACATACACACACACACACACACCCTCCCAGGTCTCCTTCTCAAGCCTCCTCCTTTCTAGTTAACCTACTGTTTTTGTTGCCAGGCGAGTGATTTTGAATACAGGCCTCTAATCATTACTTGGTCCTGATTCCACTATCTGTTCTGGATAGCCATGAGGAAGAGATACCGGCGTTGGACTGGGGTGGGCAGAGTAAGAAGTCTCACAACACCAGGTTAAAGTCCAACAGGTTTATTTGGAATCACGAGCTTTCAGAGCGCTGTTCCTTCATCAGGTAACGCTCACTTGTTGAAGGAGCAGTGCTCTGAAAGCTCGTGATTCCAGAATAAACCTGTTAGACTTTAACCTGGTGTTGTGAGAGTTCTTACTGAGTTCTGGATAGGGAATGAAGTCTAACTCCTCCAAGGATATTTGGAAGAGTTCAGGCTTCTGGGCCTTTAAGAGGAGATTTTTTTGAGAATCATATTGGATCTCTCTGCACAGATGTGAGGCAGGTTTCCAGCTTTTTCTGTTGGATGCTGAGTGAACTGCCCATTCCCCCAGACTGTTATCGTGATAGGCTCAAAGTCCCGCGTTAGTGCAAAGTTTCTCAATTCAGTGGAGATGAAATATCGAGTGTTATCCGTCATGAGTCTCTGTGAGATGCTGTGTGGGGAAGTGTCTCGACAGTTAGTGATGAGCGTTTTACTCGTCATGTTTGACAGGTAGTCGAGTTCAAACTATCCAGAATATGAATTGACAAGATTAAAATATTATTTACTGTTCCATTTGAAGATATAAGCTGACCAAGGGAGTCCCAGGCCCTCCCGTGAATGCAGTTGTTCCTTTGTTTGATGCAGTGTGAGTGCATGGTGCACATCCGGAGATTCCCCTCTCCATGTGGGTGTAGATGGAGGGTCAGGGCAGTGATATGCTTGGCTCTGTATCCGGTGCTTTCCAACCTGAGGTGCCCTGGTGAAGCTGTTATGTGTGATAACTCTGAAGAGCGTTGGGAATGATGAATCACTGGCCATGCAGTATCTGTCCATCCTGCACGGTCAGTTTATCTCTGATGGTGAAGAACCTCGTGAAGCAGCCCCCTTGAGGATTCTGACCAGCCCCTCAGGATGATGTTGTGCAATTGTTTAATGTGATGTCTGCCTGTGAGAGACATCTTTGAGTTCCTGGATTCTACGAGAGGACACCACCTGTATTGTCATGATGTCCATGTCTTCCTCACCATCTACCTGCTCTATGGTGGGGCAGGAGACTCTGGAAAGCACAGCTCCTTACCATGTTTGTAGATGATGCTGGGATTGTAAGGTTACGGTTTTAGTATCACACATCACAGCCGAACAGATGCAGTGTGAAGAGGATTATTAGGCAGTTCTGAGAGGCTGATGCTCCAGTTCAATCATTACAGAATGATCATAAACGAAGACATGAAATTTCTGTCAGGTGAAGACTAGAGCGAGGAGTTCCTTTTCGACCTGAACGTAATGAGTCTTAGTGTCAGGGAGCACTGTTAAAGCAAAGGCTATTGGTCTGTACTTATGTCAGCAGACCCCTGCCAGCTCCTAAACTGAACATTGAAGTATTGTAGCGTGGGGGTGGGGGGGGGGGGGGGGTGGTGGTGGTGTGCGGGTATTTGAGTTTGGTGAAGATCGCTGTGTGGTGCTGTTACCAACACCATTCAACATCCTGGTGAAGAGGCTGGAGATCCAGTGACCTCACCATAACCTGGGATGAACTCAGAAAGATTATCTTTCATACCCAGAAGGATGTCTGCGGGCATGGCCATCGATCGTACATCCCTTGTCTTGTCTGTATCTGGCTTCACACTATCGGCTGTGTGAGAGTGACCCCATAAGGAACCCGGCTGACCCTGACTCTGCATTTCCCAGGGTTCAGCTCCAGCTGGATGGTCCTGATTCTGTGGAGTTGGGACAAAAACTTGCATCATGTTCTTGCAAAGTAGAACCCGAACCAGGAGGTCACCAACAGTGATCTCACAGGGTTGCCCATTCACTGCTGGAAAACCCCACTGCCTGTGGAGATCCAATAGGACAAAGGAAGGGAACAATACAGCCAATCAGAGAGATAAATGTGGTTAGTTTCAAAGATTCTTCATCCAACAGGATTTGCCAGGTCCCACATTTCACATCCAGGATGGCGAACAGCCTGCTATTGGGCATATCAACTATCACCTGTCTTCATAGGGTGTATACATTGGCTGCAACTTCCCATAATACACACAGGGGCTGTTATTCTCTATAATATACATAGGGGTTGCTATTCTCTATAATATACACAGGGGCTGATATTCTCTATAATATACACAGAGGCTGCTATTCTCTATAATATACACAGGGGCTGTTATTCTCTATAATATACACAGGGGCTGTTATTCTCTATAATATACACAGGGGCTGTTATTCTCTATAAAATACACAGGGGCTGTTATTCTCTATAATATACACAGGGGCTGTTATTCTCTATAATATACACAGGGGCTGCTATTCTCTATAATATACACAGGGGCTGCTATTCTCTAAAATATACACAGGGACTGCTATTCTCTATAATATACACAGGGGCTGCTATTCTCTATAATATACACAGGGGCTGCTATTCTCTATAATACACACAGGGACTGCTATTCTCTATAATACACACAGGGGCTGCTATTCTCTATAATATACACAGGGACTGCTATTCTCTATAATACACACAGGGGCTGCTATTCTCTATAATACACACAGGGGCTGCTATTCTCTATAATATACACAGGGGCTGCTATTCTCTATAATACACACAGGGGCTGCTATTCTCTATAATATACACAGGGACTGCTATTCTCTATAATACACACAGGGCTGCTATTCTCTATAATACACACAGGGGCTGCTATTCTCTATAATATACACAGGGGCTGCTATTCTCTATAATATACACAGGCACTGCTATTCTCTATAATATACACAGGGGCTGCTATTCTCTATAATATACACAGAGGCTGCTATTCTCTATAATATACACAGGGACTGCTATTCTCTATAATATACACAGGCACTGCTATTCTCTATAATATACACAGGGGCTGCTATTCTCTATAATATACACAGAGGCTGCTATTCTCTATATATACACAGGGGCTGCTATTCTCTATAATATACACAGGGGCTGCTATTCTCTATAATACACACAGGGACTGCTATTCTCTATAATACACACAGGGGCTGCTATTCTCTATAATACACACAGGGGCTGCTATTCTCTATAATATACACAGGGGCTGCTATTCTCTATAATAATATCACAGGCACTGCTATTCTCTATAATATACACAGGGGCTGCTATTCTCTATAATATACACAGAGGCTGCTATTCTCTATAATATACACAGGGACTGCTATTCTCTATAATATACACAGAGGCTGCTATTGCATATAATACAAATAATGGCTGCTTTTTCTATAATATAGAGGAGGATGCTGTCCCTTAGAATAAATATTCACGGGAAATGCCACTTTCCAGAAGATACAGCAGCTGCTATTCTGTATAATAAACACAGACACTCCAATTCACTATAACATGAGATTGCTATTCTTTAATAACACCCACAATGATTTCATCTTTCAGGAGCAGATATTCCTTTGAACATACACCTGAACTGCTAATGGCAATAATACGGCCGCAGGCTTGTGTTTATAATATTTATAAGGCCCCTCTATATTCTACAATGTACACGGACATTGCTTTTCTCTTCTGGATACACAGTGGTGGCTGTTTACCATTGTACAGATCGGAGCTGTCACTGCGTCCAGCGTGTTAAAAGGGTTGTTATTTGGTGAATTATTCTGTCCCCTTCTGCTTACCTCTTATTCTGCTCATTCACCTCCCCCAGCTCTCTCTCTCCCTCAGTGCAGCCCCTCTTGTCTGTATCTCTCTCTGTGTCCCTCTGTGCATCGTCCCTGTCTCTGTCTGTCTCCCTCTGTCCTCTGTGCCTCTCTCTGTGTTTCCCTGTCTCCAGTACAACCTCTGTTTCTGTGTGTCTGTCTCTCTGTCCCCAGTACAGCCTCTCTCTCTGTCTCTCTGTGTGTCTCTCTGTCTGTGTGCCTCTCTCTCTCTCTCTGCAGTGTGTTATTCTGTTAGCAGCTCCTTTACCGCATTGCTGTAGGAGGAGCGGGGGGGAGAGGGGGGGAGGAGGCTGCATTGCGCAGCGCCAACTTTATCCAAGACACCGCCCTCCAGCCACAATAAAAAGCAGCGACAGGCAGCAGCGGCTCCCTGGCAGCAGCGGCAGGTAAGAGAGGGCAGCCCGGCTGGGGCTGCAGAGGAAAAGAGGGGGTAAAGCCCGGGGAAAGGGAGCAGGAGGAGGGGTTCCAGCAGGGATACAGGCTGCAGGTCAATAAACAGGGACTGTTAGCCCAGGGACAGAGGGATGGAGAGAGAGACATAGAGAGAGAGATAGAGAGAATGATAGGAATACAGACAGAGGGTGAGACAGGAATAAACCAGAGAAAAATATACAGAGGGTTAGGGAGCTGAATATAATAAAAAACTCCGCGAATTAACACAGATTATTCAGCAGAACTGAAAATAGCGGGGATTTAATCTAATAATTTGATAATTGTAGGGGAGGGGGGGATATTCCAGAGTGAACAGTGGGCAGAGGGAATCATTCCCATTAGACAGAGACTGGAGTTATATTTAGAACAAGAATCTCACCGCATTGACACCGGCTTCTGGATTTCCAGATTGTGGTTGAATGATATAAATATTCCGTTAGGATTAATTCTGGGCGAGTTTCTCTGTCATTTCTGGGGTTTGTAGATTTGGTGTGAAATTCTTTGACCTTTTAACCTTGTCCCTGTTTGGGGAGATTTTGTTGTTTGATTTTTCTCTGATTATTTGGCAGCTTTCCCCCCCCCCCCCGGCACCAATGGGCAAAGAGAAGATTCACATCAACATTGTGGTGATCGGTCATGTCGATTCCGGCAAATCCACCACCACCGGTCACCTTATCTATAAATGCGGAGGCATCGACAAGAGAACCATCGAGAAATTCGAGAAGGAGGCGGCAGAGGTAACGCGGACTCCAGCCCCCCCCCCCCCCAAACTACCAACACCCCCCCCAAACCTGTATCCCCCCCCCCCCCAAACTACCAACACCCCCCCCCAAACCTGTATCCCCCCCCAAACTACCAACACCCCCCCCCAAACCTGTATCCCCCCCCAAACTACCAACACCCCCCCCAAACCTGTATCCCCACCCCCCCAAACTACCAACACCCCCCCAAACCTGTATCCCCACCCCCCAAACTACCAACACCACCCCCCCAAACCTGTATCCCCACCCCCCCAAACTACCAACACCCCCCCCAAACCTGTATCCCCCCCAAACTACCAACACCCCCCCCCAAACTACCAACACCCCCCCCCAAAACCTGTATCCCCCCCCCAAACTACCAACACCCCCCCAAACCTGTATCCCCACCCCCCCAAACTACCAACACCCCCCCCCCAACCTGTATCCCCACCCCCCCAAACTACCAACACCCCCCCAAACCTGTATCCCCACCCCCCCCAAACCACCCAGCACCCCCTCCCCCTCAAACCAGTACCCCCACTCCCCAAACTACCCAGCACCCCCACCCCAAACCAGTATCCCCACCCCTCCAAACCACACAGCACCCTCAGCCCCCCCCAAACCACCCAGCAGCCCCCAACCCCCATCCACCCACCCAGCAGCCCCCAATTCAATCCCAGCACCTTCCCAATCCATTCAGCAGCCCTCACCCCACCCAGCAGTCCCCCTACCCCCACCCAAACCCAACAGCCCCTCCAACTCAATCCCAGCAGCCTCCCCACCCCAACCAACATCTTCCCCCTCCCAACATCTCCGCATCCAAACCCAGCAGTTCCCAGCTCATTCCCAGGGATTTCCCAGCTCATTCCCAGGGATTTCCCAGCTCATTCCCAGGGATTTCCCAGGGATTTCCCAACTCATTCCCAGCATCTTCCACCTCTCAATGGGGTGGCGATGGCCCAGTGGTATTATCACTGGATTATTAATCCAGAAACTCTGCTAATGTTCTGGGGACCTGGGTTCAAATCCCACCACAGCAGATGGTGGAATTGGAATTTGATTGTCAGAAAAACCCATCTGGGTCAGTAATATCCTTTAGGAAAGGAAATCTATTGTCCTTACCCAGTCTGACCTACATGTGATTCCAGAACCACAGCAATGTGGTTGGCTCTCAACTCCCCTCAGATAGGCTAGGGGTGGGCAGCCAGTGATATCCACATCCAAATGAAAGAAAAAAACCCCAGCGTTTTCCCCAACTTAATCCCAGCAATTTCCCACCGGATACCCAACACAATCCCAGCAGCTTCTGAGCAATTTCCCATCATATTCCCAGCACCTTCCCAACAGATTCCCACCATAATCAGCACAGCCTCCCTGCAGAGTCCCACCTGTATCCCGAAAGTGTTCCTGCTGTAGATCTGTGCAGTTATAGCCTGAGTACAGCCCCAATCCCAACACATTTACAGTGCGATCCTAACCTCGCTGGGAATTCTATCCCAGTCATGGAATTTGAATGTGGAATTTTTTTGAATTATTGAGAAAGCAGTTCCCAGTGGTTTATGATATATTTATATATTTCAGGCCTCCATTTTATGAAGTAGGATTTGATTCCAGACGGAATGCAAACATCCTTTCCTAAAATAAAAGCAAATTACTGCAGATGCTGGAAATCTGAAATAAAAACAGAAAATGCTGGAAAATCTCAGCAGGTCTGGCAGCATCTGTGGAGACAGAAACAGAGTTAATGTTCTGAGTCTGTATGAAACTTCTTTTTTAAAAAGCCAGCAATGTGCCCTACCATTTTGGTGTTTGTCAACTGTTACCAATTCATAGAATCCTACAGTGCAGAAGGACATTTCATCCATCGAGTCTGCACCGATCACAAACCCAGCTAGGTCCTATCCCTTAATCCCAGTATTTTACCCTAGCTAGTCCCCCTGATACTAAGGGGCAATTTAGCATGGCCAGTCCACCTAACGCGCACATCTTTGGACTGTGGGAGGAAACTGGAGGAAACCCATGCAGATACGGGGAGAATGTGCAGACTTCACACAGACAGTGACCCAGGATGGGAATTGAACCCAAGTCCCTGGCGCTATGAGGCAGCAGTGCTGGCCACTGTGCCACTATGCTGCCCTGGGTCCCTGGCACTGAAGTAGCAGTACTACCCACTGTGCTGCCCTGGGTCCCTGGCACTGTGAGGCAGCAATACTACCCACTGTGCCACTGTGCTACCCGAATTGCCCTGAAGTCTTCAGGAATTGAAGATCAATTTTCAGGAGAGAAGCTGGGAGAAAAATCAGAGGGGGATTTTTTCCAATTTCTTCATTTATTCTAAAATGATTGAAGGTGGGAAAATTTGATTGGGTTAGAATTAGAGTTTAAATAATGGGTCACCATGGAAACTAAGGGCAACTACAACTTGCATTTATATAGCATCTTTAACACAGGAATCTGTCCAATCAGAAGCTTTTCTTGTCCTATAATTGGAATTCTGCCCACTCAAGAAACTGGATAGCAACTGGTGGGTTCTCTAACTGATCTGATTGGTCACACGATCTTGGTTGCCATGGAAATGGACAGACCAGACACGGTCTACAAAAGAAATAGCGGAGGCAAGGCTTGCTGATTTGTCTCTAGTTCAGAATCTCCCCTGCATCTTTCCTTTGGTTTATCCCCTCCCTCACTCCCTGATCCCCTTCCACAATCTAGGGTGGCACAGTGGTTAGTGCTGCTGCCTCACAGCGCCAGGGACCTGGGTTCAATTCTGGCCTCGGTCACTGTCTGTGCAGAGTCTGCACATTCTCCCTGTGTCTGCGTGGGTTTCCTCCCACAGTCCAAAGATGTGTGGGTTAGGTTGATTGGCCGAGGTAAATTGACCTTAATGTCAGGGGGATTAGTAAATGTGTGGGGTTATGGGAATAGGGCCTGGGTGGGAGTATGGTTGGTACTGACTCGATGGGCCAAATGGCCTCCTTCTACAATATTGGGATTTTATGTTTTAATCCTGTGACTTGTTCTGTTACTGAAAATTCATCCCAGATACTGGAGTAATGATCCCAGGGGTCTGAGTTTGAATCCTGCTGGCTGGGAATTTTAAATTCAATTATCTAAATTAATAAAGTGCTGTTCTTGGAAACGGTGACCATCAAACAAATGGATTGTTACAAAAGCACAACTAATTTCCGAATGGCCTTTAGGGAAGGAAATCTGCCGTTCTTACTCAGTCTGATCTACACACCGCTCCAGATCCACAACGATGGAGTTGATTTTTAACTGCCCTCTGGTATGGTCTAGGAAGCCACTCACTGGCAATCAGCACCACCTTCAGGGGCAAGTAGGGCTGGGCAGTGAGTACCAGCTGCTGTTTCCATCAGGGAGTGAGGTGGCCAATTCTCCAAGATTGCCCTGGAGTGTCTGGGAATTAAAGATCCTCCTGCGAGCGCCCCAGGAGAAAGTCAAATCAGAGAGACGTCCAAAGAAATGTCTGCACCCTTTAGTGTTTTCTTTGAGTAGATGTACGTTTGTTACTTACTGGAGATGAAGACAAGGTTAGCATGTTCGATTGGCATGGGGTTAGAGGTGTGAGTTCATGTGATAAAATCTCCATGAATAGATCCTGCCAGGGTTAGCAGCCCTCTCTGGGAACTGAGTTTTACAAATTGTTATTTCTCTCCTGCAGCCAACAGCAACAAACTGCATTTCTGTAGCACCTTCAATGTGGGAAATATCCCCGGAATGTGATCAAACAAAAATATAAACTTCAAGTCATAGGAACCATAAATACAGTTCATATTCCCTGTACTTATTTACAAGAAAAATAAAGACTGGGATTCAGAAAGCAGAATCTCAGGTTGCTCTACAGCACAGCAATGTGTCATATAGGGAAAAAAAATCAATTTTCACACCTGAAGCAGCAACTAGAATGATAATCTATCAGAGATATTGGTTAAATATAAATATTGGTTTATAGTTTAATACCTTATTGGAAAGGCAGCACCTTTGGCAGAGCAGCACTCCCTCAGCGTCACATTGAACTGTCAGGCTACACGTGCTTAAATCTCTGGGGTGGGATTGAAGCCAACAACCTTCGAACTCAGAGTGCGACCCACTGACCAATAGCAACTTGAGATTGGGAAGGTTGGGCCAATATGTGATCCTTAGTTGTATATTTTGCCAGGATTGGAAGTTTGGAATTCCAATGACTTTAGACACTAGAATTGGAGATTGTGAAAATTGACTCGGATTCTACATAAGAAGCTAAGAAATAGGAGCAGGAGTAGGCCATCTAGCCCTTCGAGCCTGCCCCGCCATTCAATAAGATCATGGCTGATCTGTCGTGGCTCAGTTCCACTTTCCCGCCCTCTCCCCATAACCCTTAATCCCCTTGTCTATCAGAAACCTATCTACCCGCGTCTTAAATATATTTAGCGAGGCAGCCTCCACCACTTCAACGGGCAGAGAATTCCAGAGATTGACCACCCTTTGAGTGAAGAAGTTCCTCCTCAACTCCGTTCTAAACCGCCCCCCCTTTATCTTGAGGCTGTGCCTCATGAATGCCTGGGGCCATTCAAACTCTGCGCTGGACAAAGAATGCTCAGGATGGGGGCTATCCCTTTGGCGAATCGGATTCTGACAAGCTTTACAGAAGGACCTATTTGTTAGAGAGGAATATTCAAAGTAGGCTAATGGAGTTCATACTAAAAGTTAAAATTTATTTATTAGTCACAAGTAGGCTTACATTAACGCTACAATGAAGTTACTGTGAAAATTCACGAGTCGTCACACTCTGGCACCTGTTCAGGTAATACTGAGGGAGAATTTAGCATGCACCTAACTAGCACATCTTTCTGACTGTGGGAGGAAACCAGACCAAACCCATGCAGACACGGGGAGAATGTGCAGACTCCACACAGACAGTGACCCAAGCTGGGAATTGAACCCAGGTCCCTGGCACTGTGAGGCAGCAATGCTAACCACTGTGCCACTGCTAATGGTTGAGATTAAAGGATTTCAGGTTATTAGCTAACTATATTTAACATACTCGATAGCTAGAGGAATCCTGAGCTTGTTTTAAGAGATTGTGGTTAATTTGTGATCTAACTCTGCCCTTTTCCCATCTTGCCTGATACTCTTGATAAACAAAACTCTATCAGTCACCGATTTAAAGTTAACAATTGATCCAGCATCAATTTCCATTTGTTGAAAAGAGTTCCAAACTTCTGCCACCCCCTGTGTGTGGCAATGTTTCTGAATTTCACCCTGAATTTTTAAGCAGTGGTCCTTAGCCCTAGTCTCTCTCTATTATCCCCTTTCCGTCTCCTTCATATCTTCAACTTTAATTAAATGACCTCTCCACATACGTTTAGCACAGGAAAAGACCATGTGACATTTATGTAGCATTGGAGTGAAACCTCAGACTATGTGGAGGGAGCCAGTTGCATTGAGCGGAGGTGAGGAGACTTGTGAGGGGTTAGGTAGGGAGTGAGTGCTTGTTTCTGCAGTGTGGGAGTGATGGAATCAATCTGAATTTGGTGCAGTGAGGGAATGTCTGGGCAAAATTGGACACAACATTGTGACTTAGATCAAGCAGTCTGTTCAGTAAGACACACAGTCCTAATTTTACTGTCAATTAGTGGCCTCATTCTGCCTCACTCTTCACGTCACTGCCTCCAGTGTGCCTGCCTGGATGGGTGGGTGGTAGAAGCAGATCCAATAGAAACACGCAAAGGGACTTGGGGAAATACCTGAAACTGAAAGAAATGCAGGGCCATGGGGGACTGGGACAGATTGGATAACGTCTTAAAGGAGCCAGCATGGATATAATGGACCGAATGGACTCCTGTGTTTTCTACTTTAACAGTGTCTGGTTGAACTTCAATAAGCTGACATGTTTCTTCTTTCCAACAGGTTGATTTTGAGTTCTGAAAGGTGGTAATTTAGTTCTAGACTCTAATGGATTAATGCTGCCTCCTCAGAGTAGAATCATTTGTCACAGTGTTCAAGTTGATAGCCTTTCTCATCTCTGTCTTCTTGCTTAGATGGGTAAAGGTTCCTTTAAGTATGCCTGGGTCCTTGACAAACTGAAGGCTGAACGAGAGCGAGGAATCACCATTGATATCTCTCTGTGGAAGTTTGAGACTCCAAAATATTACATCACCATCATTGATGCCCCGGGACACAGAGACTTCATTAAAAACATGATCACCGGAACCTCTCAGGTCAGTCAGAGGACAACGTGCGCGGAGATGCTCAAACCTGGCGTGAAAATATTGTATTTCCTCCCGTTTCTCCCAGGAGCATTCAGAACAGAACAGGCCGTTCCAAGGCACTTCACAGGGGCAAAATCAGACCAATTATCGAAAGGAGACTTGAGGAAAAGTGATTAAAAGCTTGGTCAAAGAGGATGATTTTAAGAAGTAGATTAAAAGAGGAAGGAGAGTAGATAATTGAGGGCATGGCCACAAATAGTCGCAGTAAGGAAGTAGGGGATTGCAAGAGGTTAGAGTTGGAGGAATGTGTTGTTTCTGGAGGGTTTTGGGTGTAGTTTTTCTCACCAAAGTGACTATTCTCTGAGTGTAGATGGTGAGTGGAAACAGGCTAGTGGAGGGCGTCACAGACAAGTCCAGTTCTATCGTGTGACAGACACATTCCCGCAGTCTCCCGCTGGCATCATTAAACTGCGGCTAAGAGTGAACTTTGGCTGATTTTTTTCACTTGCTAACCCAGTGATGCTGCATCAAATTATTGATCCTTGGTGGTTGTACGTTGGTGTAGCAACGGTACGTTGGTTATAAGACCATAAGATGTAGGAGCAGAACGAGGCCATTTGGCCCATCACGTCTGCTCTGTTGTTCAATGAGATCATGACTGATGTGATAATCCCCAACTTCACTTTCCTGTCTGATCCTCATTGTGTTGCTGGGCTGGAAATCTAGAGGCCTGGGCTTGTAATCCAGTAGAATTTGAGTTTAAATCCCGTCATGGTAGTTTGAGAAGTCTCAATTAAGTTTAAAAAAGATCAAAATCTAATAAAAATATTCTTTGACAAAAGCTGTCAGGTTGTTGTAGGAACAAACTCCCTCGGTTCACTAACGTCCTTCAGGGAAGCAATGCTGTATTCCTTACCCTTCCGGGGCTTTGTGACTCCAGTCCCATCTCAACATGGGTGACCCTTGAAATGGCTCAGTAATTCCCTCAGTTTTTTGAGAATGAAGGAAAATTCCTTCAGGAAAGATCAGTTCTGGTCACTAATAAATCTAAAATTGAAAATTTAGAGAGTGGTGGGAATGTGGGGGCAGTGGAGCGGTCCGGGTGAATAGTATGGATAGGATCAATAGTTGATCCCAAAACATTGAATGTATTCAAGAGGCGGCTGGATAGAGCACTGCGGGTGAATGGGATCAATGGTTATGGGGAGGAAGCAGGATTAGATATTGGGTTGTACAATCAGCCATGATGGTGATGAATGGCAGAGCAGGCTCGAGGGGCCAAATGGCCTCCTCCTGCTCCTACCTTCTACATTTCTATGATACATTTTAATAGAGAGCTGGATGAGGGAGAAAGGAATGGAAATAAATGTTAATAAGGGTGAGATGAAGAGTTTGAGGAAACAGGCATGGAACCTAAATAACAGCAATGAAGGAGCTACCAGGATCAAACAGCAGAATGTTAAGCAGACATTAGGGAGGTGAGTGATATAGAGAGGCACTGAGTGAGTGAGTGAGTTACAGAGGCACTGAGTGAGTGAGTTAGAGACACAGAGGCACAGAGAGGGAGGTGCCGAGCTTAGGGACCAGGAAACTGAACACATGGCCTAGGCAGATGGATAGGAAACCAGAATTGGAGAGATCTGCGAGGGTTATGGAGCTGGAGGAGATAAAAAAGATTGGGAGGTGTTGAGGCCATGGAGTGATTTGAAAACAAGAATGAGAATTTTAAAATTTGAGGCTTTGGTGGGCTGGGACCCAGTGGGGGTGAGAGAGAGAGAGAGAGTGCAAAGTCAGGGGTTAGTGAGCACAAGGTTCAGGAAGCACATGACTCAAGGGTCTGAGGGGAGGGCGGAGGCCGGTGAGCAGGGAGGGCGGAGGCCGGTGAGCAGGGAGTTGAGGTAGTTTGGAGTGATGGTTATTGACTGTCTCCCTCTCTCTGTCCAGGCTGACTGTGCTGTGCTGATCGTAGCGGCTGGTGTTGGTGAGTTTGAAGCTGGCATCTCCAAGAATGGTCAGACCCGTGAACATGCCCTCCTGGCCTACACCCTGGGTGTGAAACAACTCATCGTGGGCATCAACAAAATGGACTCCACCGAACCCCCTTACAGCGAGAAACGCTACGATGAAATTGTGAAAGAAGTCAGCGCCTACATTAAAAAGATCGGCTACAATCCGGGCACTGTCCCCTTCGTACCAGTGTCTGGTTGGCACGGCGACAACATGCTTGAGGCCTCCCCCAACGTGAGTAAGACCCGCTTGTGGCTACGCAGAGTTCACATTTAGTTTAGAAATTTCTTTGCAAGACCTGAAATTCCTGATTTGAGTCAGGATTTTTCCCCCTAATGTCCTCGTGCCAGGCAGGGGTTCTCTGAACGTTGACTGGTGCTGCTGTATGTTTCTATAACTGTGACCATGTTTCAGTTCTATCGACACTCTCTCGTGCTTATTTATCTGTCTGAGTGTTTGATGGTGGGGTGCCAATGAAAGCAGACTGATGTGGGTTTGGAATGATCTGTGTAAATACTCGGAGTGTGGTAAATAAGGCTGGTGAGCTGCTGGCACAGGCAGTCACAGGGGATTATGATATGATTACAATAACAGATATCTGACTCAACGCAGGGAAGGAATGAACTTTCACAAAGTATTTGAATCTTAAATTGGTTTCATCACATAACGGGGCCATTTGTGTTGTTGGATCCATGCAGACTCTTTGCGAGAGCAGTTTGATTAATCTCTCTCCCTTGGCCTTGCCTGGAGCCAAGCCAATATTTTCTCTTCAGCTGCTTATCCAACTCCTCGTCTCGTTGTTGGTTCTCGTCACTCCCAGCAGCCCCTCCTGTTTGCTGCCCTCATGATTTTGAATACCTCAATCAAATCAGCTCTTAGTCTCTATGGAGAACAGTCCCAACCTTCTCCGATCTAACTGAAACAACTCATCCTGGGAACTATTCTTGTCAAGCCTAAAGCGAGTGTCTGGAATTGGACACAATACTCCATTGAGGCCAAGCCAGTTTGTAACAGTCACCAATAGCTCCCTTACTCATTAACCCTTCTGCTACTATCTATAAAGCTCTGCATTCCACATGCCTTATCAACCACTTTCTCAACCTAACCCTGGAACCTTCCACGAGGCTCCAACAGACCAGAATATAATTGGGTATATAGGAACAGAAGGAGGCCATTCAGCCCCTTGACCCTGTTCCAGTTTTTAGTGAGGTCATGGCTGATCTGCCCCCCATTCCACATACCTACCTTTGCCCCACAATAGGTCTCAAACTCACAATACATCAGTAGCCATTTGTGGGAGAAGATTCGAAACTCCTGCCACCTTGTGTGTGTCGAAATGTTTCCTAATTTCACTTCAGTTTAAATTTTAAACCCCTCAGTCTGAAACTCTCCACCAGAGGAAAGAGTTTCTCTCTATCTCACCCCATCTATTCCCCTTAGTATCTCGAAACTTGCAATTAAATGACCTTCTAACATTTTTAAATTCCAGGAAATACATCTGTAAATTGTGCAGTTGCTCTTTATAGTTCAAACCTCAGAATCATCGAACCCTATAGTGCTGAAAGAGACCCTTTGGCCCATCGAGTCTGCACCAAACACAATCCCACCCAGGCCCTACCCCTACATATTATACCCACTAATCCCTCTAACCTACACATCCCTGGACACTAAGGGGATTAGCCTGGCCAATCAACCTAACCCACACATCTTTGGACTGTGGGAGGAAACCGGAGTACCCGGAGGAAACCCACACAGACATGGGGAGAATGTGTGCAAACGCCACACAGACAGTGACCTGAGCCGGGAATCGAACCCAGGACCCTGGAGCTGTGAAACAGCAGTGCTAACCACTGTGCGACCATGCTGCCCAATCTATTTAACATTTTGATAAATCTATGTGTGCTCCCTCCAAGGCTGGTATATTGTTCTGGTGCCCAGAACAGCTCACAGTAACTCCAAATCTAACTCGGGCTTTGTCTATCTGTAGGATAAGATCTCTGCCTTGAATCCTAGCCCTCCAGACATAAAGGGCAGCATTTGATTCATCAGGTTCTTTTCTGTATCTGAGCCACACCCCACCAAGTGTTCTTGGACTATCACATTTCTGTTTTCCACCATCTAGAAAGTTCCCTGTTCTGGCATTTCTAGACCCAAAGTGCATGGCTTCACTTTTGCATAAATTGAAATTTATTTGCCACAGTTTTGCTCATTCCTTGAACCTATCAGCATCTCTGTGCAATGTCCTCTATCCTTCCCTCAATAAATTGGCAGCTCCATTCGATTGTGATGTGATATTTAGCTTACCACCCACTCTAATTGCATCAGTTTCAGATTTGGCGATATAGATTTCTACCCCATCAGTTTGTTCATTAATGGGTACAGTGAATAGCTGAGGTTCCAGTGAAGATCCGTGTGGAACCAGTCCTGCCGACTGGACTGCCTGCTCATTATCCCTACTCCCCGATTCACCCCGCCAATTCCCTCACCAGATCAATCATTTTCATTCAATTCCATCAATTACAGTTTTTCTTTTAACGTGTGCTGTGATTACCAAGCCTGGAACTGGCTTCCACAGTGACTCTGAGCTCTCCGCTGAATATTGTTGGGGGGGCAGTCAGTCTTCAATGATGTGAATTATTGACTGGGACGGACCATAGCTGCAGTCCGGCAAGGCCCGATTTACTGCCCAAAGGCCGTTGCCTTTGAGGAGTGTCCAGTGTTGGCGCGGTGGGGTGAAGCCGGGTGGACGGGCTGTGGGATCTGTGTTGAGGAAGTGGTTTTTAATGGTGGGGTGTTGGTTCCATTCCTGCTGCCATGGGGTCAGCACTGGTATTCCTTGGCACGTGGTCTCAGTAAGCAGGCTGGTGTGATGGGAGGCGGGTGGTAGCAGGGTCAGTAAGGTCCTCGTCTATCGACAGGTTTGAGTTGACCTTTTCCGGGAACTTTCTTGTTGCAATCTCCCTCCTTTATGTGAGGGGGTGGGATGTTGCTGAGGGGAATTGAGGTAGGTTGGAGGGGATGCGGGATTATACACATTGCTGTGTTGAGCTGTGAAAGGTATTGAATAGAATGGAAAAGGGTGCAGGAAAAATCCAATGTGTGAAGATGCAGGCAATCTTCAGCCTGTGGGAAAGGGTGAAGGTTTGAGTGTAGAATTAGTGGACAACGGGAGGCCTTCAGAGAAGAGATATTGGAGAACAGGGTCAATGGGTATCCAAAGCTGGAGCTCTCTGGAATACTAAAGACAGAAAGATTGCGATCAAACAGGAAACACAGCCTGTTATTAATATCCTTTCAACATTCAGTGGAAAACCAAGTTAAATACAGATAGTGCAGGCAATACAGAAACAGGGGTAAAAGGATGGTGATAGGTTGACAGGCAATGTAAACATGTGCAGTAACTCACTTTAATGGCAATACAAACTAAATCGCACAGTTTTAACGGGGGCCCAGGAGCAGAGAGAACTGTGGGTGTTTGTGTACAAGCTGAAGGTGACAGGAGTAATTTGAGAATTATTTTAAAAGATGCGTTTGGGATCCCTGGAGTCTCTCAGGGTAGTGACCTAGATCCAGCCGTCCTTCATCAATGACTGTTCCTTCCCTGATAATGTCGGAGTGGGAATGCTCAGATATTGAAGCAGTTCATGTCCAAATGCAGCAAGACCCGGACAGTATCCAGGCTTGGGCTGACAAGTAGCAAGTCACATTCGTGCCATTACAAGTGCCAGGCAATGACCATCTCCAACAAGAGAGAATCTACCCATCTCGCCATGACATACCATGGCATTACCATTCCCCCCATCAACATCATGGGGGTTACTGTTATTGACCAGAAACTGAGCTGGATTAGCCATATTGTAGACTTAATAGAATATTCAAAATCTTGAAGTATTTTTAGAGTGAATATAAGGAGAAACTGTTTCCAAAAGCAGAAAGGTTGGTAATCTTGGTGGGATCACACCTGGAACAGTTTTGTTCTCCATCTTTAAGGAAAGATGCACAAACCTGAGAGACACGACATCAAAGGTTGGTTCTTGGGAAAAGGGAGCGTCCAATGATGAGAGGCTGAGTAAATTGGGTTTAATTTCTCCGGAATTTAGAAGGAGAGGCAATTTCTTTGAAACCTCGAAGATTCTGAAGGGATCTGATAGGACAGAGATTGAGATAGTTTCAAATAGGAGGTAAAAGACAGTGCAGGGATCATGGATATGTATTCTAATTGTCAGGATGTGATTCAGGATGTTCCCACGGGATAGACACTGGGACCACGGCTTTTCACTGCATTAATAAATGACAGATGAATGAAGGGGGAACCGAATATCAAACGTGCTGACAGCACTGTGCTAGGTGGCACATTAAATTGTGCAGCGTGAGTGCAGAACATTGCAAAGGGGCATTGACTGTTTAAATAGGCAAGACTTTGAGAATTGCAGTATAATGTAGGAAAGTGAGATATTGTCCCCTCTCCACCCAAGAAAGATGGATCAGGATATTTTCTAAATGATGAAGAGCTCAGAATTATGGATTGAAGAGTCCAAACACAGGAATGAGTGAAAACGAGGGGGTGGATTCAAAACTAACACAAAAGGATAATGTAATGTCCTTTATCTTGAGGGGTCTGGATACAAAGGGTGAAAAGCAATAGAGGAGATCTTGTCAAACCCTATTTAGAATGATTATATCTGGTTTTGGGTGTCATATCCATGACTTGTCAATGTTAAGGACATTTAAATGGTCATTGGATAAATATATGGATGATATTGGGATAGTGTAGGTTAGGTGGGCTTTAGATTGGCACAACACTGAGGGCTGAAGGGTCTGTACTGTGCTGTTCTATGTTCTATACCTTGTGTGGGGATCCACCTGAATGTTCCTGAGGGTGTATTGCCTGAAATGTTGGAGACTGGGGAGAATGGGAAGGTAGGTGTTTAAAATATTAACAAGGATTTGATTGGGTCGATAGAGGGAATTTGTTTCCTGTGGTGGGAGAATCAGGGTGAGGGGACAGAGTTAGAGCCGGGATGTACTAGGCTGATGCTAGGAAAGCAATTCTTTACAAACAGGGTGGTGGCAAACTAGAACCCCCTCACCCACCCCCCCCCCCCCCCCCCCCCAGAAAAACTGTTGGATAGTTGGCATCAGTTGGGGCTTTCAGGATTGGGATTGTTTGATCCGTGTGGGATAAAGGATATGGAGCAAAGGTGGATGATTGTAGTTGGCGAACTATTCTGCCATGAGCTGAATGAATGACAGAGCAGCCTCAAGGGGCTGAATGGCCTCCTGCTGTTCCTAACACAGAGTGGCATTGGAAAGCATGTTTTCACTCACTGAGGGTGAAGGAGGTGACCTAGCCGTGTATTTTTACACCATGTAGAGGGTACGTCACAGGCGCTGGCTGTATGTAAACCTCAGCCAAGTGCCCATAGATGGAGCGAAGTGTGATTGTCTTTATTTTTATCACCAAGAGGAATCTCACAATCAGCTGTCAATCAGCTGGTGATACCTGAAACCAGCTCTCCGCCCAGCACCCTGTATCTGTTCTCAGACACTGGTGGGGGTGTAGGGGTGGATTATGGAGCAACGCCAGGGCATTACTCAGCCTTTATGGTCCACTCCTCCAGCTCACTGTCTGAAATCGACGCCTGCTGTCAGGTGCTGGTTATAAAAAGACGATAGGTCAGGCCAACCAGAGAGAACATTCCAGAATCTCGGCTCCTGGGCTAATCTGTCACCCGATCAGTTTCTTTTCTGTGAAAATGTCAGCCGATGCTCTTCCAAAGGAAGAACTACGTCTCTGTAGCGCCTTTCACAGCCTTAACCCACCTCCATAGCCAGTGAAGAAGTTTTGGAGCGTGGTCACTGTTGCGATGAGGGAAACGCAGTGGCCAACTTCTGCACAGCAAGATCCCACAAATGGTGATGAAATAATGACAATCTGGTTTGGCAGTGTAGGCCGAGGAATAAATATTTGCCAAAACACCGGGGAAATCTCTCCTGTTTTTCTTCGCTGCAGTGCTGTGGGATTTTTTTAACGTCTGCCTGAGAAAGCGAGAGAGACAGAGACAGAGAGAGAGAGAGAGAGCAGATGAGGCCTCTGTTAATGCCTCATCTGAATGTTGGCACCTTTCACCGTGCAGCACTCTCTTAGTATGGCACTGGGAGTGCCAGCCATCGGTATGGGGCGTCTAAGCCGTGACCTTCTGCCTCAGAGCAATGCTCATTGACAATGTGAAGGATTTTGAGAGAGTGAGGCTGATAGAGCGGCAACGGTAGCACAGTGGGTTAGCACTGCTACTTCACAGCATCAGGGACCTGGGTTCGATTCCCGGCTCGGGTCACTGTCTGTGTGGAGTTTGCACATTCTCCCCATGTCTGCGTGGGTTTCCTCCCACAGTCTAAAGATGTGTGGGTCAGGTTGATTGGCCATGCTAAAATTACCCCTTAGTGTCCAGGGATGTGTAGGTTAGAGGGATTAGTGGGTATAATATGTAAGGATATGGGGGTAGGGCCCGGGTGGGATTGTGTTCAGTGCAGACTCAATGGGCTGAATGGCCTCTTTCTGCACTGTAGGAGTCAGTGAAAGATAGGTAAAGTCACACATTTAAGATAATTGACAAAAAAAGAGTGGGGTGAGGAAGCTTTTTCAATGCTGTGATCTGTTACGAACTGAGTAGCTCCCTCTGTTGTGTTATATTATTGCCTGGAACAGACAGGGCAGAGTCGTACTGGTCCTGTACAAATGGTGCTGGTGTTAGTAGCGGGGCCCCCTCCCCATTCCGAGGGTTTTTTTGGGAGATCATCGTTCCCACTGTCTGGACCCAGAGTTGGAGCAGAGAGAGGAAGTTCTAAATCTGAAGGCTGCAGCCATCTTTGAAAGCTGTCAGGATGTCTTTGAGAATGGAGAGGAAAGGCCCGTTTTCAATTCCAGAGGCTGGGACTGAGCTGGAAAATGTTGATTTGGAATGTAGTGTTCCTGACACTGAATCACCCGGGCTATAATTAGCTGTGTAAATGACCCTCTTACACTGTGCAATGGGAGTGAAGGAGAGTTTAATTAATTAGAATGCAGTGTCATCCTCCAGCTCAGAGCTGACGGTCAGTTGCTAGGGGATTATTGGCTGTTGTCAAGTGTCTGCCGTTCACTCAGTGCCAGGACTGCTCTGTGAGAGAGAGAGAGAGAGAGAGAGAGGCCATTTTACCTCCACTCGATAAGCAGCCTGTTCAAAATGGTGGCTCATACCTTTCAATACCATTGAGTCATCCATCTCCCTCACGCTGCCAAACTCAACGGGAAATGAGAGATGGGATGGTGTGATATCAGCCTGTCAATAAGATATTCCAGTGCTGAAAGAAAGGTGCAAAAAGCATCCTGTGGCTCATCCCCGAGTGAGATGGTGGAACTAATTTGCTCCGATTTCAGATGGTTAATGTAACCACCCATCCATTTTTAAACTAACTTGGCTTTTAGTAAGGTTGTCCAGAATTTTCAGCACAAACTAGAGTCCAGCTTAAAGGGAAGTTGTATTGTCTCTGTGTTTCCCAGTGATCACAGAATTCCTGCAGTACAGAAGGAGGCCATTCGGCCCATCGAGTCTGCACCAATCACAATCCCAACCAGGCCTCAACTCCATGTATTTACCCTGGCTAATCCACCTGACACCAAGGGGCAATTTTAGCATAGCCAATTCACCTAACCCACACATCTTTGGACTGTGGGGTGGCACGGTGGCTAGCACTGCTGCTTCACAGCTCCAGGGACCTGGGTTCGATTCCCGGCTTGAGTCACTGTCTGTGTGGAGTTTGCACATTCTCCCCATATCTGCGTGGGTTTCCTCCGGGTGCGCTGGTTTCCTCCCACAGTCCAAAGATGTGCGGGTTAGGTTAATGGGCCATGCTAAAATTACCCCTTTGTGTCCTGGGATGTGTAGGTTAGAGGGATTAGCGGGTAAATATGCAGGGATATGGGGGTAGGGCCTGGGTGGGATTGAAGGTGGTGCAGACTCGATGAGCCAAATGGCCTCTTCCTGCACTGTAGGATTTCTATGATTTTATGAAACTGGAGAACCCGGAGGAAACCCACACAGACACGGGGAGAACACGCAGACTCTGCACAGGACAGTGACCTGAGGCTGGGAATTGAACCAGGGTCCCTGGTGCTGTGAGGCAGCAGTGCTAACCGCTGTGCCACTGTGCCAGCCGTGATGTGTCGAAACCTCCCTCAATTTGGTCTTCATTCATTCCCATCTGTAGCAAATTAAACATCAGAAATTGGAGTCTCATCCTGATAGGAGATGATGGCAGGATCCAGGGGCGGGAAGCTCCCCACAGTGTGATTCCTAAACTGCTTGCTCCTTTGGTGTTGTCCTCAGAGCACAGGCAGGACTACAGCTCACTGCTCATATCTGAAAGGTGGCATGGTCTGACAGTGTAGCATTCCCTTGGTACTGCAGTGGTCAGTCTGGGCGATACACTGAAGGTCTCGAGAGCGAGGCTGAACCCAGAAACTAAGATTAATTGGGAGGTGAGTTACTCATGGGAGGATTTCCAGCCTCTGACCTGCTCTTGGAGCAGCAGTATATATCTGGCTGGTCGGTTTCTGGTCAATGGTAACTCCCAGGATGTTGATAGTGTGGCATTCAGAGGCGTTAATGCCATTGATTATCAAGGGGCAATGGTTAGATTCTCTCTTGTGGGAGATGGCCAGGTGTGAATGTTTCCTGCCCGAGCCTGGATATTGTCCAGGTTTTGCTGCGTTTGGACAGGAACTGCTTCAGGATCTGAGGAATCGTGAATGGTGCTGAACATTGTGTCATCATCAGTGAACATTCCCACATTCCCTAATGCTGGAACACAAATCTCACAACACCAGGTTAAAGTCAACAGATGTATTTCGCACTCACCTGATGGAGGGGCTCCGAAAGCTCGTGATTCCAGATAAACCTGTTGGACTTTAACCTGGTGTGTGAGACTTCTTACTGTGCCCACCCCAGTCTAACTCCATATCCTGGTCATATGGTGGAGGGAAGGCCATTGATGAAGCAGCTGAAGATGTTTGGGCCTCAGACACTCCCCTGAGGAAGTCCTGCAGAGATGTCCTGGAGCTAAGCTGATTGACCTCCAACCACCACAACCACCTTCCTTTGTACCAAATGTGACTCCAGCCAGCGGAGAGCTTTTCCCCCCCCGATTCCCATTGATTCCAGTTTTGCCAGGGCTCCTTGATGCCACACTCAGTAAAATGCAGCCTTGATGTCAGGGGAAGTCTCTGTCACCTCACCTGCTCTTAGCCAAGTTGTGTTTGGGAGGTGACACTGGGAAGGCATGAACGGGCTCATTTCCTCTGCTTAGTCTCAAGGATGTGAGCACTTGGCTGTCTGCCTGGCCTCAGACCCTGCAATCAACAGCCCATTGAAATAACCAGTTTGTATCTGGTGTACTCTGCTGTAGCAGCAAGAGCAGACATTTAAAACATGCTCAAAGCAGTGGGAAGTGAGGGGAGGGTATATACGTCCGGTAAATACCTGCTGGGAAGACACAATGTGTGACTGTCGGATAAAATGCAAATAGCCTTGGTTGGGTGATTCACTTTATGAATGGACACTCATTATCTGTGCTGATGTGTGTGGAATGGCCAATTGAGTGCAGTGAAGGAGTGGAGCTTCGGGAGAACAGGTGGACAGAGACTCAGACGATGGATGTCAGAAGTTATTTAGAAGGTGTAGCGAGGGATGGAACATAATCAAAACAGATTGCGGTAAAAATGCATCAAATGTTGCTGCCATTCCTTTGTCCTGACCCTGGTTCTATTTGCCAACAGATGCCATGGTTCAAAGGTTGGAAGGTCGAACGGAAAGAGGGCAATGCCAATGGGGTGACACTGCTGGAAGCTCTGGATACTATCCTCCCCCCCACTCGCCCCATCACCAAACCTCTGCGCCTGCCTCTTCAGGATGTTTACAAGATTGGAGGTAAGGGACAACAACATGAAGAACAGGGGCTCTTGGGATAGGAGATCTGGGGCCAGATTTTTGCAGAGTTGGGAATAGTGATTGGGATTAAGAAATGAGACAGAAAGCCAGGAACTACAGGTCAGTTAACCTAACTCTATCAAAGTGAAATTACTAGAATCCATTATTAAGGAGGTAATGGGAGGATACTTAGAAAATCATAATGGGATCCGGCAGAATCCATGGGTTTGTTAAAAGGAAATTGTGTTAACTAATTTACTAGAGTTTTTGAGGAAGTAACACACAAGGTGGACAAAGGGGAACCTGTTGATGTGATGTAGTTGGATTTCCAAAAAGCATTCGATAAGGTATTACATCAAAGGTAACTACACAGGATAAGATTACATGGTGCTGTGGTAACATTATTAGCATGCACAAAGGATTGATTAGCCAACAGGAAGCAAAGAGTAGGGATAAATGGGTCTTTTTTGGGCTGGCAAGTGTGTCACGATGGGAATGGGAGGAGTATGTAGTTTAGCTCACCTACTACACCACAGATTACACTTAGTTTGAGATGTTTAATTCGCTCATCAAAATGGTCAATTATTTGTCGCCACTATGGTTAGACCCAGAATAAAAGAGACCGTAACCAGGCTCCTGCCAATAAACTTAGAATAATTGATTTATTTTAAAACAAAATGTCTTTGGTTTGAGATCTGGTACAATTCTACTCTAGAAATATAACCATTAGTACTTCTAAAAATACCCTGACCGCAGTCACGCAGGGATCAGTACTGGGTCCTCTGCTATTTGTGATTTTTATCAATGACTTGGAAAAGGGGGCTGAAGGGTGGGTTAGTCAATTTGCTGATGACACCAAGATTGGTGGAGTAGTGGATGAGGTGGAGGGCTCTTGTAGGCTGCAAAGAGACATTGATAGGATGCAGAGCTGGGCCGAAAAGTGGCAGATGGAGTTTAACCCTGATAAGTGTGAGGTGATTCATTTTGGTAGGACAAATTTCAATGCAGATTACAGGATCAACGACAGAGTTCTGAGGAATTCGGAGGAAAAAGAGAGATTTTGGGGTTCATATCCACAGATCTCTGAAGCTTGCCACTCAAGTGGATAGAGCCGTGAAGAAGGCTTATAGTGTGTTAGCGTTTATTAACAGGGGGGTTTGAGTTTAAGAGCTGAGGGGTTATGTTGCAACTATACCGGACCTTGGTGAGACCACATTTGGAATATTGTGTTCAGTTCTGGTCACCTCACTATAAGGAGGATGTGGAAGCATTGGAGAGAGTGCAGAGGAGATTTACCAGGATGCTGCCTGGTTTGGAGGGTAGGTCTTATGAGGAAAGGTTGAGGGAGCTGGGACTTTTCTCTTTAGAGCGGAGGAGGATGAGGGGTGACTTAATAGAGGTTTATAAGATGATGAGGGGGATTGATAGAATGGACGTGCGGACACTATTTCCTCGGGTGGATGTAGCTGTTACTAGGGGGCATAACTATAAGGTTCATGGTGGGAGATATAGGAGGGATGTCTGAGGTAGATTCTTTACTCGGAGAGTGGTTGGGGTGTGGAATACACCGTTATTTGTCATTTATATTAATGATTTGGATGAGAATATAGGAGGCATGGTTAGTAAGTTTGCAGATGACATTAAGATTAGAGGCGTAGTGAAGAAAGTTATCTCCAATTGCAATGGGATCTTGATCAATTGGGCCAGTGGGCTGACGAATGGCAGATGGAGTTTAATTTAGACAAATGCAAGGTGATGCATTTTGGTAGATTGAACCAGGGCAGGATTTACTCAGTTAATGGTAAGGTGTTGGGGAGAGTTACAGAACAGAGAGATCTCAGGGTACAGGTTCATAGCTCCTTGAAAGCGGAGTCACAGGTGGACAGAGTGGTGAAGAAGGCATTCGGCATGCTTGGTTTCATTGGTCAGAACATTGAATACAGGAGTTGGGACGTCTTGTTGAAGTTGTACAAGACATTGGTAAGGCCACACTTGGAATGCTGTGTACAGTTCTGGTCACCCTATTATAGAAAGGATATTATTAAACTAGAAAGAGTGCAGAAAAGATTTACTAGGATGCTACTGGGACTTGATGGATTGAGGCCGAAGGGCCTGTTTCCCATGCTGTTTTGTTCTTTGTACTTTCTTTGGGTTATAAGGAGAGGCTGGATAGAACGGGATTTTTTTCTCTGGAGCGTAGGAGGCTGAGGGGTGATCTTATAGAGGTCTATAAAATAATGAGGGACATAGATCAGCTAGATAGTCAATATCTTTTCCCAAAGGTAGGGGAGTCTAAAACTAGAGGGCATAGGTTTAAGGTGAGAGGGGAGAGATACAAAAGTGTCCAGAGGGGCAATTTTTTCACACAGAGGGTGGTGAGTGTCTGGAACGAGCTGCCAGAGGTATAGTAGAGGCGGGTACAATTTTGTCTTTTAAAAAGCATTTAGATAGTTACATGGGTAGGATGGGTATAGAGGGATGTGGGCCAAATACAGGCAATTGGGATTATCTTAGGGATTTAAAAAAAAGGGCAGCATGGTCAAGTTGGGCTGAAGGGCCTGTTTCCATTCTGTAAACCTCGATGACTCTATAAGACAATCCCTCCATACTGGGGATTATCCCAGTGAACCTTCTCTGAGCTGTCTCCAATGAAATAATATCTTTCCTTAACTAAGGGACCAAAACTGCTCTCAGTGCTGCAGATGGGGTCTCTCCAGTACCTTGTACAGCTGCAGCAAGATTTCCCTGTTCTTACACTCCAACCCCCTTGAAATAAGGGTCAGCATTTCCTTTACCTTTCCTGATTACCTGCGTGCTGACTTTCTGTGTTTCATGCACAAGTGCCTCCAAGTATTTTCCTCCTGTGTTTCCAAAAGGTCAAATATCTCTGGATATTAAATTCCCAGTTTTGATCTCCTTGTAAACATGTGTCTGTAACGGCTGTGAGATCATATCCATTTACCTCGTTGCGTTGTCAGTTCAGCTGTCTCATTCTGAATGCTTTGTGTATTAAGATACAAAGCCTTTGGGCTTGTCTTTCTGTCATTTATAATTACCTGAACTTTTCTCTGTACTGTGGCCCTGTTCGCCTTTGATTCCCCTGTCTACTGTTTTTCACATTTTACTGTTCTCTCTCTTTTATTACTGTCCTTGTTTCTCGTTCCCGTGTCACCCTGCTTAGATTTCTATCTCTCTGCCATTCTAATTTAAACCCTCACCAACCACACAAACAAATACTCGCCCCCAGGACATCAATCCCGGCCCTGCCCAGGGAGATAAGGTTTCAAGAAGAGACAGAGTCCGTAAAGGGATATGGATAGGCTACACGAGTCAGCAACGTTTAACAGGTGCAGTACAATGTGGAAAAATATTAACTTGTCCAGTAGAAAAATGGCACACTATTCAAATGGAAAGAAATTGCAGAACACAAAGGGCAGAATGGCCTCCCTCCTGCTCAGCTGCAGCTTTCAGTAAAAAAAAACCCTCTGCTGGACTGCTTCAATTGTCAGGCCATCTGGTGTAGGTCATTCTGAAAAACGTGCTGGTTAGGTTGCATTGACCCCACAGGCGCTGGACTGTGGTGACTAGGGCAATTTCACAGTAACTTCATTAATGTAAGCCTTACTTGTGATTAATAAATAAACTTCAAACTTTAAAGGTCAGGAAAAAAAAAAACCTGTTCTTGCAGTTTCAATACTGTCCTTTGATCACATTTTCCCACGGACTATTTTATGCCTTTGAATGCTTGACCAAGTTTCAGCAAGAACTGTAATAATCTTGTGGAGGGGTGGGGAGTTTTTTTTGGGGGAGGGGAGGAGCAGAGGGACGGATGGCAGAGGGCTTTGCGTTCATAGTTTGCCTGATAGCTTAGATAAACCATTAAAGGATTAGCTGTCTTTGATGTTAACTAACCACAAAAACATTTTGAAAATGCTAAAACATCTCAGCATGTCTGACAGCATTTGTGGAGAGAGAATAGAGCCAACGTTTCCAGTCTGGATGACCCCTTTGTCAGAGCTAAATAGATGTTTGTTTCATAAAAGGTGAAGTACATTTGATTTTAAAGCTTTGAATGTGTTTTATGAAAGGAATTTTTTTCACTGACAAGCATGTAGGATTGAGAGCTGTAGTAGATTGTTAGACACTATCTTTTACATCTCCACGTGGCTCCTAAGGTCTGCCTGTAGTGCATACTGGGTGAGTGGCTCTGGATATGGCATGGAGAGTATGAGTATGCACGGGGGGGGGGGGGGGGAGGGTGGGTGTCAGATATTGGATCCATGGGCTAAGGAGAGGAGGGATGAGCTCGGTCACTTTGTTCTGAATCATGATTGGTTGATTCTTACTGAAAGGGATTCCATGGCTGAATGTCAGGCATGGGGTGGGCAAGCAATGAGTTTTGACCATGATGGCCCCCATAGTAGAATAGCCAGCCATTCCATTGGCCCATGTGTTTAGGAATGAATGGCCATGGATTGTGGTGCTATAGAAATGCATGTCTATGAGAGAGAAACCTAAGCCCACAACACTGGGCACCCCAATTGCAAAGCTGTCCCCCACTCATCACGGGACCCCTCCTAATGTGGGCCCTCGCCCAATGTGGAGCCCTGCACTGAGCTTCCAAAAACACTGAATTTGCTCAGTGCTCATCCTAATCCCATCCACAGTTATCCCGAACCCTATTCCCAACGGCATCCCGAACCCTATTCCCAACGGCATCCCGAACCCTATTCCCAACGGCATCCCGAACCCTATTCCCAACGGCATCCCGAACTCTATTCCCAACCAGAACCCGCACCTGAATCTCCAGCTGCCTCCTTCCCTGCAGTAACGTTGTTTGGAAGTGTGCGGTGATGTTATTGGGCATTTGTGATTTTGTTGCCAGGAATCGGTACAGTTCCTGTGGGCCGGGTGGAGACGGGGGTGCTGAAACCTGGCATGGTGGTGACCTTTGCCCCGGTCAACATCACCACGGAGGTGAAATCGGTGGAGATGCACCACGAGGCCTTGTCTGAGGCCCTGCCTGGTGACAATGTCGGCTTCAACGTGAAGAACGTGTCGGTCAAGGACGTTCGCCGTGGCAACGTGTGTGGAGACAGCAAGAATGATCCACCCACAGAGGCCTGCACCTTCACCGCCCAGGTGGGTCATGTCTGAGGGGAGTAAAATGGAGACATTGCATGGGGAAGTTGGACAAACATCCGAGGGAGAAAGGAAAATAGGAGGACAAACAGGGAATGCTGGAAAATCTCAGCAGGTCTGACAGCATCTGTGGGGAGAGAACAGAGCCAACGTTTCCAGTCAGAGCTCTGACTAAGAGTCATCCAGACTGGAAACGTTGGCTCTACTCTCTCCCCACAGATGCTGTCAGACCTGCTGAGATTTTCCAGCACTTTCTGATTTTGTTTCAGATTCCAGCAGCTGCAGTATTTTGTTTTTGTATTAGGGGTGGCGCGGCGACACGGTGATTAGCACTGCTGCTTCACAATTCCCTCAGTTCCGGCCTCGGGTCACCGTGTGGAGTTTGTACATTCTCCCTGTGTCTGCGTGGGTTTTCTCCGGTTTCCTCCCACAGTCCAAAGTTGTGCGGGTCAGGTGGACTGGCCGTGCTAAATTTCCCTGTCGTGTCAAGGGGATTAGCAGGGTAAATACGTGGAGTTATGGGAATAAGGCTGGGTGGGATTGTGGTCAGTGCAGGCTCGATGGGCTGAATGGCCTCCTGTACTATTGATTCTGTATCTATTCTCTGTTTATGAAGGAATAGAAGGAGATTTTGATAGGCTGGGAGGAGGTTTGTGGGGAGCAGAATGGGCTCTTTCTGTGCTGAGCATGTTGTATATCTGAGCAGTGAGTGGTGAGGTAGTGATATCGGTGTGTGTGTCCCCCCAGGTGATTATTCTGAACCATCCCGGGCAGATCAGTGCTGGTTACTCCCCTGTTATTGACTGCCACACTGCCCACATCGCCTGCAAGTTTGCAGAGCTGAAGGAAAAGATCGACCGTCGCTCAGGCAAGAAGCTGGAAGACAATCCCAAAACCTTAAAGTCTGGTGATGCTGCCATCGTGGAGATGTCCTCCAGGGAAACCCATGTGTGTGGAGAGCTTTTCCAAGTATCCCCCTCTGGGTGAGTATCAGTGTGCGGCTATAGAGAGACCCGGATTCCCAGCCAATGATGTACTTCTAAAACATGAACAAAGTCAATGTGTAGGAAGGATGGCAACCAATTTGTGCACAGCAAGCTCCCACAAACAGCAATCGGAAAATAACCCAGTAAGCAGGCGGAACATAACACTGAGGGAACTCCCTGTGGGGGTGGCAGGATCCTCTACACTGACCTGAAAAGATAGAAGGGGGACCTCAGACTGACATCTCCGCCAACAGAATGCACCTCCCACAGTGCGGGGCTCCCTCGGCACCGGACCCTCTGACAGTGCGGCACTCCCTCAGCGCTGACCCTCTGACGGTGCGGCACTCCCTCAGCGCTGACCCTCTGACGGTGCGGCACTCCCTCAGCGCTGACCCTCTGACGGTGCGGCACTCCCTCAGCGCTGACCCTCTGACGGTGCGGCACTCCCTCAGCGCTGACCCTCTGACGGTGCGGCGCTCCCTCAGCGCTGACCCTCTGACGGTGCGGCGCTCCCTCAGCGCTGACCCTCTGACGGTGCGGCGCTCCCTCAGCGCTGACCCTCTGACAGTGCGGCGCTCCCTCAGCACTGACCCTCTGACAGTGCGGCGCTCCCTCAGCACTGACCCTCTGACAGTGTGGAGCTCCCTCAGCACTGACCCTCTGACAGTGCGGCACTCCCTCAGTTCTGCTTTGGGACTGTCTGGGTTATGCTCTCACCTGGAGCAGTTGTTGAACTCAGCACCTTTCTGTGTAAGGGGTGAGAGGGTTCCTCACTGAGCTTCTGTGGGTGTATCTGAGATTGATGCCTCCCACTGACCCCCCCCCACCTTCTCATCCTCCCTGGTATTAACCTGCCTCTCTGTCTGGATTTCCAGGACGTTTTGCTGTCCGTGACATGCGGCAGACTGTTGCTGTGGGGGTCATTAAGAATGTGGAGAAGAAAGCTGTCACTGCCGGGAAGATCACCAAGTCTGCACAAAAGGCCCAGAAAGCTCAGGGCAAATGAATGGGACGCCCCAAGGCCAGGAAGGCGATCCCACTCAAACTCCACCCTGCTCCGAAAGGGCACTCCTGTACGTCTGCTAGTCAAAGCTCATTGGTCAACGACTGGATGTTAACTATTAAAGTCCAATGGAAATTTTTTAAGAGGAAAAGCATGTCCCGGTTATTGTGAGGAACCCCGATTAGTTTTATCAATAAACAAAGCAGCCACACAAAACCCACAGCCTCCTGTGTGCTTTCTTGAGATTAGCTACACTTGTGTAACATGACATCGAGGATCACTTTCTTGTTACTCAGAATCCAGAGAGGTTAAAGGCTGTCCGTGCAGCAGGAGAAATTTGAAATCGGTTTTTAGAAAGAAAGAATCGTAGAAATGAAAATCTGGGCTGGGATTTTCCGGCCACACTCGGCACAAGATCGGAAAAACCCCGCCTGAGGTCAACGGATCTTTGCATGGCCTAACCCACACCGCCCCCCCCCCCCCCCCCCCCAAACGATTCCTGTGGTGGGACAGGAATGTTCCACCCCTGGTCACAGTGCCAGTGGGCACTGAACGGCAGAACTGTACAATGGGGGTGGGTGGGTGAAGATGGAACTTCCTCCCACAGGGAGCGATGGAGGGAGACACAGGGGAGGGGAGCCAGATAAACTCATGAGGGAAAGGAGTGGAAGGATCTGCTGATGGGGTGAGATGAATAGGGGTTGGGAGGATTCAGGTTCGCTGGCCTGCGTCTGTCACTAACTGAATGTTGGCTCCACAAAAGGGTGTTTTTCTCACAATCCAAAGCTCCAACGATTAGTTGGATTTAGTAAAAGGATCTCAGTAAAAATAATGTCCCCCCCCCATATAGCAATCAGCCTTTTAAAATTTATTCCTGGGTTGTGTAGGCATTGCTGGCGGGGCCAGCATTTGTTGCTGAGGGTATGGAGTCACGTGTAGGCCAGACCGGGTAAGGATGGCAGATTTCCTTCCCTAAAGGACATTAGTGACCCAGATGGGTTTTTTCACAATGGTTTCATGGTCATCAGTAGAATTTAGTCAATTC